>NC_134786.1:6953469-6955969 GCF_046742065.1 Oratosquilla oratoria
TGTATGTGGCCTATTAACCAATCTTTAGACAATTTTTTATTAAAGTTAAACAGTTTGGTACCATCAATTAAATTTGCAAAAGAAATTGAACAGAACAATAGTCTGCCCTTTTTGGATGTTATGATTTATAGATTTGGTAATAAGTTTAAATTAGATGTTTACAGGAAACCAACCAATGTCCTTTCTTATATTCATTATTATTCTTATCACCATCTTGGGACTAAAGTATCAGTATTCACCTCATTGTTTTTAAGGGCCTTTAGAGTTTGTTGCCCAGAATTTTTAGACAGAAAAATTGAAACCATTTATGACATTGGTATGAAATTGAAATATCCAAAACACTTAATTGACGTAGCTCAAAACACAACAAAGAAATCTTTTTTATAGTCATACTGATAATCATGAATTCAGTTTCAAGAATATTTTAACCCTCTCTTTTCATTAACCTTTTGTTAGTTTAACTCGTACTTTTAATAAATTTGATGTCCAAGTTGTCTTTAAAAATAACAACACTGTTAAAAACAGGTTGATTAAAAATTCACCTGCTTGTAATGAAGGCTGTGTTTATAGTATCCCTTCCAAAAATTGTAACTTTAATTATATTGGACAAACAGGCAAGGATTTAAAATTGAAAATAAACCAACATAAATATAACATTAGAACAGCGCAAGTTTCAAGTGGGTTGTTTTTGCATTTAAGGGATTTTAATCATTGCATTGATTGGGATAACACAAAGAAAATTGTCTTAAGTAAGGACATTAAGGAGAGGAATATCATAGAATCATGTTATATAAAAGCTTCATTTGAGAACAACATGAATATGGGTATGGGAATGTATAAATTAGATAACTTTGTAACATATAAAATTGTTGACAGTAGCAGGGTCAAACGTCCGGTAGTGCCGAGAGAATGAGGTCACTATTGGACCTGTCTTAATTCCCCCCTAATGTGCTTCTTTTGTATGTATAATGTCACTGCTACCTTACTCTGTACCTTTGAAAATGTCTTAGATAGACGAAAACGTTCGGTTACCTTTCATTTTATTTTCCAAGTGGTTTTATTACACACACACACACACACACACACACACACACACACACACACACACACACACACACACACACACACACACACACACACACACACACACACACACACACACACACAAAACACACACACACACACACACACACACACACACACACACACACACACACACACACACACACACACACACACACACACACACACACACACACATATATATATATATATATATATATGTATATATTGTATGCTGCTATTATAATAACGTCAACAAAAGTATTTTGATTGTACTAACATAGAATGGGTGAATTTCAGGTTGTCACACTAGTTGTGCATTGGACTGTATAGCGAGTTGTCACGACCTGTATTTGGTGTTGAAAGATACGAAGGAAAATGTTTGAGCGACGTTGTATATATTTGTTGTGATGAGTCCAATAGCAAACACGAACGCGGAACTGTCGCTCTGTAATCCATTGGAGGATTAGAAAAAAAAAAAAAAAAAAAAAAAAAAAAAAATTGCACCAGTTTCGTATTTCGAAGGGTGCAGTCCATCATACTCGCCAAGTCTTGAATTGTTAGGAGTGATTGACGTTTACAGACGGCTTTAAGAGCGTTATCACACTGGGCTATTTTTCCTTCGACAGATGTAGCAGATTTGCAGCCTACAACTTTCGGGAGGGAATTCGATATACTAGAGGAAATAATTTTCATTTTCAAATGAAAGCACATTGAATGACATTCTATGTATTTATGTTGAGAAAATAAAACAATTTGCCATATCGATTTGACGGCGGAAAATTTGATGGAGGTCGGTGGTACCGCCGATGGTTGGAGGAAAAATAACCCAGTGTGATGGGGAGGTAGGGCATGTACTGATACTGAATAATAGAATAAAATATAATTAAATTTAACATCATATCAGAAGGATGAGTAACATTGACAAAATCTGCCTACAGACCTTTTGGTCCGTAGGAAAAAAAAAAAAAAAAAAAAAAAAAAAAAAAAAAAAAAAAAAAAAAAAAAAAAAAAAAAAAAAAAAAAAAAAAAAAAAAACCTGATACTGAATAACCCATATGTGGCTGAGAATACGATGAATAACTTCTAGATTCAAACATGGCAGTTCGGTTGTATATGCATTCATTATTCACTTTCTCTGGTCAAGATTGACCATATATGGTCACGGGGAACCTAGGCCATCCGAATTGCATGACACTTGACCATTCTGGTCTTAAAAAGATGGAAAAACGCGTATACACATCGAAAGACGAAAAACATTAAAGCTGAAACTAAACACAACACTTGATTCGGGTTATACGTCGCAAGCTCCGTCTATCAGGAGGCTAGAACGGTGACCCTTACAGAGGACTTTGTAGCGTGAAATATAAAGAACCGTTCCCTTGGTCCAACTTGCTGGCGGCAGAGTTCCAGCTTCCGTCACCTCGACCTCCGCCGC
>NC_134786.1:6970969-6978469 GCF_046742065.1 Oratosquilla oratoria
CACCCTTGAGCTTAGCCTCAGATAGCTTGGGAAACATGAGACAAATTTCTTGGAAAGTTTCGCCTCCAAAATCCAAAGCCTTCACAAACTGTTTAATTAACCCTAGCTTGATATGAAGGGGTGGTAATAAAACTTTTTTCGAATCTACTAGAGGCTGTCTGAGAACATTTAACATTCCTGGCTGCAGTTCAACTCTTGGGGGCCAATGAACTTTATTATAATGATCCTCATCAGCCCTGCTGTCCCATAAACAAAGAAAACAGGAATACTTTGTGTCCCCTTGTAAGCCAAGCAAAAAGGCTAGCATCTTGAAATCACCACAAACATCCCATTTGAATTCAGCATAATTGATTTTTTCAAGAAGCTGTTTGACATTATGACAGTTTTCTTTCTTCTGTACTGAGTGTGCAAGAGGCAAAGATGGGTTTTTATTTCCATTGTGGAGCAATACTGCTTTGAGACTTCGTGTTGAGCTATCTATGAACAGTCGCCATTCTGCAGGATCATGTCGAGTCCAAGGGCTGTAAACAAACCAGTAACATCCTTACAATAACACATATCATCACTAAAGTCATAGTAAATTTTAAATTCTTCATGTTGTTTCCGGTACACAGATGTCCTGCAGTCTTCTCCTAGTAGATTCCATTCTTTCATCCTTGATGTAAGAAGCTCAGCTCCTGACTTAGTAAGACCTAAGTCTCTGATTAAAGGTCAGATATCAACAGATATGCCATTCACTAAAAATCATCGAAAAAGTACTTTTTAAAAGCATATAAATAAAGTTTTTACCTATTACAGAAGAATTTATTCAGAAAATTCACTTTTAATTGCGCCTCGCATACCACTTTTCCGAAGTCTAGATATTCAGAATAACAATATTGTTTGTTTGGCAACTGTGACGTCACGAACGCGGAATTCCCCGAACCTTTCCCGAAGCGCACGGGCGGAATGTTTCGAATAGCAGACGACGCAATGAAATGAAGACAAAACTGTTTTTTGCCAAATTTGATAAGATGTAGATGGTGGAATTATATAGAATACTGTCAGTATGTTTTTTTATGTACATTAAACTGTAAATACAAAAAGTTATGGAAGTCTTGATATCTGACCTTTATAGGTCAGATATCAAGACTTCCATAACTTTTTGTATTTACAGTTTAATGTACATAAAAAAACATACTGACAGTATTCTATATAATTCCACCATCTACATCTTATCAAATTTGGCAAAAAACAGTTTTGTCTTCATTTCATTGCGTCGTCTGCTATTCGAAACATTCCGCCCGTGCGCTTCGGGAAAGGTTCGGGGAATTCCGCGTTCGTGACGTCACAGTTGCCAAACAAACAATATTGTTATTCTGAATATCTAGACTTCGGAAAAGTGGTATGCGAGGCGCAATTAAAAGTGAATTTTCTGAATAAATTCTTCTGTAATAGGTAAAAACTTTATTTGTATGCTTTTAAAAAGTACTTTTTCGAGCAATACGATGATTTTTAGCGAATGGTATATCTGTTGATATCTGACCTTTAAGTCATCTAGCTCACTCTGACTTGGAAAGTGAGGCTCCGAAGTCGTTCTTGGTGCGAAATCTTCGTCTCCCATTTCATGGCTGCTGCTACCTGCTGACCCTTCAGATGAAATTTCCATTGCATCTTTCATCTGAAAAGAAAGAAATAACTAAATATAGCAACTTCAACAAAGACGAATAGCATTAGTATTCCATATATCTTTAGGAAAGTGAATGTATATTAAGTACTTAACATTGAAGTTAATTAAAAGTAAAGAGAGTATGATAAAAATAAACTTGCATTTTCTGGTGGTTGTGGTACTGGTAAGCTATCATCATGTGGGACAGGTGCTCTAGATGATGGTATGTCTGGATACTGCAGAGCTTGTCTTCCTTTCACTTTCCTGTACTTCGTCACATCAATCATACAAAAGTAGCAGTCGTCGTGATGGTTCTTCGGCTCTCTCCATATTCTAGGAATGGCAAAAGGCATTGCCCTTCCTGTACCTCTCAGCCATCCTTCTAGAGTAGATCGGCAGCTTCCACATATCACATGAGGTGCCCATGGCTTGTCCTGGTCACCCATGGGCATTCCGAAATAGAGTCTGTACGCTATCCACACTTTAGCACCTCTCACGATCTTATGTAGTACTTGTTTTTTCCCAATATAATAACCACACACATAGCAAAATGTATCAGGAGAATTTTCACATCCTCTAGTAGCCATCTTAACAGGTAAATAGTTCAGTCATTGATCTGAAAGAGAAAATTAGATAAACATTTAGTAGCAGAGCACATAACAATTCCAAAATATACATGATAACATTGAAATTATATGTATTTCTATAACGGTCGATGATACAGAAAAAATAATTGCATATTTGAAATCAGCAGGAAAAATGGATTAATAAACTCTAAAAATAATACGATAAACAAAACTTTTGAAGAAAAAAATGTTACGTTGTGTTATCAGTAAATACAGCCAATCCTGTCTCTATATGACCTTAATATAACGTAAAGAAATCTGTTCTAACCTAACTTAACCTAGCCTAACTTAACCTAACCTACGTAGTTTACCATGATGCATTTATTTTTTTAAATATCTGCTTATTTACCGAGCGCTTTCATATATTCAGATATTTTAAAAAGTTACAAACGTGGTAACAAAGCATAGTGAAAATGTCTGAATAGACGAAAGTGCTCGGTCTATTTTCTTTTATTTTTCTTGTGTTTTTTTTTCTGCATAACTAAAATCACACGCCCAAGTGATTTTTTCTGCAAATTGTATATATATATATATATATATATATATATATATATATATATATATATATATATATATGTATATACAATATATATATCTATATATATATTATATATATTTATATATATATATATATGTATATATGTATATATATACATATATATATATATATGTATATATATACATATATATATATATGCAACAGTAATCACATAAAACACGTGAATAAAGATTTATGCTTGTAACCACGAGGAAAATAAAGTAAAACGTTCAGTATTCCGATCTTTATTTCCTCGTGGTTACAAGCATATATATATATATATATATATATATATATATATATATATATATATATATATATGTATATATACATATATATATATATATATATATATATATATTATATATATATGACCTGTATTTTCAGGAGAGGGCGTTCGTTAACTGAATATATAAAATACCATATTAGAGATGCTATAAGGATATAGTTGACGGCCAGTCGCTGGAAGGAGAGGAAATAATAAACTATGTTTTATCAAAGACAGAATTCTCCTTTTTTATCTTATAGTTACACAGAGATGGAGGTCATATTCTCTAAAATAATAAAAAGTAGTAGTAGTAGTAGTAAAGTAGTAGTAATAGTAGTAGTAGTAGTAGTAGTAGTAGTAGTAGTAGTAGTAGTAGTAGTAGTAGTAGTAGTAGTAGTAGTAGTAGTAGTAGTAGTAGCAGCAGCAGCAGCAGCAGCAGCAGCAGCAGTAGTGGTGTTAGTATAAAGACCGAAAGTAGGAATTGCAGTAACATGGGTAGTAAAAGATGAAAAAAGGCGATGATCTCAGCGACAGAAACAATTGTTCTCCCATTTTATGGCGCCGTTAGTGATACTACTGATAGTAGAGTTGGTGGTGGTAGAGGCGGCGAGTGTGGTGGAAGGGAAACAGGAGTCGTAGCTGATTCTGTTCCATCAGCTTTATGTAATGCTGTTGATGACAGCTTTGTTTCTGTAGTGGCGTTTAAAATGGTTTGCCAGGTCCACACTGTTCTGAGCAAGGAGGGGGAGCGGCCCAGATCCTCAACTCTGCCAAGGCCTTTACCTACACCCGGCCCCAGTTCTGAAAATATTGAAACAGGATTGATTGGAATATGAAATGTAAATAAAACCGCACCAAAATAAAATGAAATTAGGTTATTCTAACAATGTACTTTGTGACTACGTAAATATACATGCTTCAATACTGAAAACGCTTGTTCACGCTTGATATACTGTGTATCTTTCTTTGATATTCAGCATTTTCTGTCCGATGTTTTCTTTAGTAACATATCTTTATAAATACATTCTACACAATGATGGATGCATACTATATGTAGTAACATGTGGGAAAGGTAAAATTTTATGTAAATAGTACCCCTAATGCCAAATGATACTTTTTATTGTAAAAAAAAAAAAAAAAAAAAATGAAAAAAAATAAGAAAATGAAAATAAACAGAATAAAGAGGAAAAATGAAAAAAATTACGAAGAAGACAAGTAAACAAAAAACGAAACAAACAAGTAAAAATAGCAAGCGAAGAACAATGGTAAACTGTAAACATGTAACAAAACAATACATTGAAAGCAAATACAAAAAGATATATTGGTACGTCACTGCACAATTCTATTCACAAACTGCACTTGAGAAAAAAATCTGGATTCGGGAGATTTTTCTAAACTGAATAAAACTGTCTGGCATTAGTCAGAATAAAATAGTGTGTTTTTAGGCTTCGATGGGTTAACGAGAAGCCCTACTTTATCCAACCATACCTGGTTAATCAAAATAATAGCCTAATTTGTTTATAGCCTGTGCTCGAGCCTATAAAACCAGTGAGCAATTGGAATCTGAATCCTAATATAGATTGACTAGATTCTCCTGTCACTGATGTTGCTCTTCTAGTCTACGTTGATTAATCGGCTTTGATCTAAAGCATTGATTATCTTCTTCACAAATTGAGACATTGATGAGTCATTTCGTATGATAAAGTGGTCATAAAATTGACTTCATGATGTTTACAAACTGAACAGCCGAAGAGTAACGGATTAAGCTGGTTGATTAGGCGCTTGGTTAAAGTGTTAACCAATTTGGATTAACGTCCAAAATCTGATCATATAAGCTTAGGTTCATGATTATATCTCTAAGGGCAAGCGTTGATTATATTCAGAGGCTCCATCGGGAGACTTCACTTCTTGTCGATCAATAGGAACACATTCAGGGTCCTATGAGTCGGCTGAGTGCTCGTAATCCTCTGCTTCAGAGGGTCTGAGAAAAGTTAGATGATTATTACGGCAACAGTTTTAGACAATCAGCTGCTGATATCAAGTGAGCCTGACTTTTCTTACTGAGTCTTAGTAAGGTCTTAGCCAATGAAAACGCAAATGATAACGAACTCTGTACAAAGTCACTCTTTGTTTGGCGCGAATGCGAAAAACGACATGACGTCACGAAATCTTCAACGGTCTGTGATATAAACCCGGAAGAAGACGTGACGTCACTCATATGCCTGCCTTTCGTCACGTCATTGAGCCTTTGGAAATCATCACAACAACAGTGATTTGCGCAGTTATTTATGAACCTAATGTTATTTTGAAATATGACGAACCAAGTACTAATGTCTTCATTCTCGGTTAAAGTGGCAAAATGCAAGAACGACATATCGTCACGGAGATGAATGAAATATTCTGTCTGCAATCAGAATAAACGAACAAGTCTCACCAAGTACGGAAGGGGGAAATTTATATTCGTTTTGCAATTATGAGGACCCAGAGGAGCATTATACAGTGGTTGATTATCAGTGTAGCTGATAACGCACTTTTTTTTTTATTACGAGATGACTTGGTCCTTGTGTTTCATAGCGCAATTAGGATAATTACACGTTGCCGTTCCAACGTAACTACTCGTACTATGAACTCAATACCTCAACGACCTTAGAAGTGCTATGGATGTTAATAAAATCAGCTAACGGGTGAATTGCTTAACGAGAAAAGGACCACCCGGAAGAGAAGGTTTCCCTTGAGAGAAACTATACTCCCTCCTTGACCAAGGGGGTACCACGTGGTCTCTTAGGTACCTCAATTACCTTAGTTACTCAGTTACTTGGAAGTAACTCAGATAAAACGAAAGTTGTCACCTGGTACAGAAAGGGTTATATGAGAAAGATCCTGCAGCTGATGTGCTTGAGAATGACCTGTTCAGGTTACACAGGTGGGCGTGGGTAATCGTCGACGAGCTTTATCTTTCACTGCGTCACCCTAAAATGTAGCTTTCAGAGTCTACAGGGGTCGGTTTCTGGAATGAGTGGTATCGGGTACTTCAGAGATTGGTACTTAGAAATCCTCCTCATCTGGCACTAGAAACTCCTTTCCTCCTACTCTGGGAATTGAACCTCCTCTTCCTCCTCCTCCTCCTCCTCCTTTCTTCTTCCTCCTCCTCCTCCTCTGGCACTTGGAGCTCCTCCTCCCAACCTCCTCCTCCTCTTCCTCCTCCTTCTCCTCCTCTTCTGGCACTAGAAATTTCTGTCCTCCTTTGACACTTGAACCTCTCCCTCCTCCTCCTCCTCCTCCTCCTTCTCCTCTGGCACTTGAACCTCCTCCTCCTTATCCTCCTCCTCCTCCTCCTCCTCCTCCTCTGGCACTTGGAGCTCCTCCTCATGTAACCCTTAGACCCCTCCTCCTCCTCCTCCTCTTCTGGCACTGGGACCTGTTACTCCTCTGTCAGTACGTCCCCCTTCTCCTCTACCACTTGAAGCTCCTCTTCGTGTGACACTTGAACCTTCCTCCTCCTCCTCCTCCTCCTCTAGCCCTTGGACCTCCTCCTCCTCCTCTGGCACTAAGACCATCCACAGTCGGCGTCCTTAGGTCATCAGGAGCGACCAAATACACAGCGAAACAAAAGCAACCTCATCAACAGCAGCAGCTAATCCATCTTTCTTCGTGGCATCAACTCGGCTCCATTACTGGTAATCATTTTCAATTACGAGATGTGAATGAACTGGATATTAATCAATTATGAAGCCCTTTTCGGTAGAAATTAAATTAATTAAGCCATTAAGTGGAATTAAACGTTCGTTGGTCACTTTTGAAACATCAAGAGTCAGAGGGATGGCATTGGAAACCTTCACGTCTCGAAATCTGAATGTCATACCAAAGCTGATTGGATGTAAATGATGGAGTGGTTTGACCTCCTCACCGCTCACACCTCACCCCTCAACCACCACCACCCCCTAATCTGTGGTCAAAATCCTAAATACATACATACATATGCCAAGGCTTTTTTTCCCCCTTACCAGGGGGGTAGCCAAAAAGGACAAGGCACAAAAACATTCCCACCCATTTCATCCCCGAAAACACTCCACACCCCTCCACCCTCCCTCCCATCTTAGCACCTCCTAGATGACGGGTCATCCCTGCACCCTGTCCACTGCCCTGGGTCAGAAGCAGTGTCGCAGGACACAGCACATCCACAGCAAGGCCGCTTCATTAAATCGGCGACCCCCCCTCTCCTAAATAGCACCGATATATATTTTTTCTTTGGTCAAGAATTATTTGGAAATATAAAACTTTGTACTCTAGTGCACGGCGTATTTGGACTGCGTCATATCATTGCCCTTTCTTCTGAAAGCAAAGCATATATTATTTCGAGAATAATTAAATGAAAATAAGAATTCTATTTACTTCTTTTCGATCTAAAATTACGTAATGA
>NC_134786.1:6990969-6995969 GCF_046742065.1 Oratosquilla oratoria
AATCAGTCGAAGTGGTTCCGGGGAAAGTGGGAAGTGGGAAGCGGGGGAAGGAAGCAATAGCTCGGAGAGATTTCGGCACTGACTCATTAATCTTTAACCCCAACCGCTCAGGGTCATCGTTTTCCCTTTATTCTAATCTAACCTAACCTGGTCTAACCTAAACTAATCTAAGCTAAGCTAACCTAGCCTAGCCAAGCCTAACCTAACCTAAATTAACCTAACCTAACCTAACCTAATCTAACCTAATCTAACCTAGTATAACCTAACCTAACTTAACCTAACCTAAATCTAACATAACACAACCCCGTCCGCTCAGAGTCACCCTTTTCATTTTCTTTTACCCTGACCCCTGACTTAACTTAATCTAACTTAACCTAACCTAACTTAACCTAACCTAACCAGACATAGCCTAATCTAACTTAACCTGACCTTACATGACCTAACCTAGCCTAGCCTAACCTAATCTAACCTAACACAACCCAGTCTGACCTGACCTAACCTGACCTAAACTAACCTAACCTAACTTGACCTAAACAAACACAACTTAACCTAACTTAATCTAACCTAACTTATCCTAACCTAATCTTACCTAACCTAATCTATGAACTTAACCTAAACAAGCCCATTACGAATCAACCTCTTCTGTACCTGGTGGAACTCATTCTTACACCGTGGCCAGGGTAAACGTGACACCATTTGACCCATCAAGGACATGACGTATCTCGCAACCTCTTCAATACGAGTTGAATTCTCGCGGGCAGCATTATCTGCTTGATGTACGATGATGCATCACAATACTCGCATTATACAATATAAAGTTACAGCTGTATTACTCGCTTGATCCCATTTAGGTAGGACATCTACCTAAATGGGATCAAGCGAGTGTTCTGCATAATAATCTCAGCAAAAGACAAAGGAAAATCGTAGAAGCTTTGTACATAGCCACCAACAAATGTACGAACAATAGAGTGGGTGATATAAAATTATCGGAGACAATAGCATGGTACGCAGCAAAAGAGTGGAAGAAAACGGGACGATTGATCTCCAGAGGCATCCCACGGAGTGTCAGTACGATCAACGCACGAGAGTTAGAGCCTCCTTGAACTCAGACCTATCCTAGTTCATTACCCACACATTGTCTGCATTTATTGCCAGCATTTTCTGTTGTGTAATATTCTTTCTGAAGAAGCACCATAGTGCGAAACTAGTTAAAGAATAAACTCTCGTTCTATTTGTGTGATTTCCCCTCTGCCTCTCTCATATATACATATATATAATATATATATATATGTATATGTATATATATATATATATACATATATATATATATATATAGATATATATATATATATTATGTCCACACACACACACACACACACACACACACACACACACACACACACACACACACACACACACACACACACACAAACACACACACACACACACACACACACACACACACACACACACACAACAGACACACACACACACACACACACATACACATATATATATATATATATAATATATACTGTATATATATATATATATGTATATATATACATATGTGTGTGGATATAATATGTATATATATGTATATATTTACATATATATATATACATATATATACATATACATATATATATATATATATACATATATATATATATGTATATATATATATATATATATATATAGTTAGTTATAGTTATTGTTGTCCATCGATACGATGACGACGTCACTCCGTGCGTGAATCGGTGAAGTTGATTTTTTTTTTTTTTTTTGTATTTATGTATTTACATGGGATCTTTGGTGGCTCCTGAGGCCAGCCATAGAGACACAACTCCTTCCACATTGGTCACACACGTGCTGCTCGAGATGTGGGCGCCGTTGTGTGTGGCGTCTGGCTCTGCAAGCTTCAGCCTTTTTCTCGTAGTCCTCTCTAAAATAATATGCCCCTCTTTGCAAATTAGATCTCCATTGTTTCCTGTCAGATGCTTCCCTTTCGAGGGCTGCTGGGTTGATGTTGAATTTCTTAAGAGAGTCCTTAGTGTGATCTTTAATTCTCTTTTTGGGCCTGCCAACGGTACGTTGCCCATTGTAAAGTTCCCCATAAGTAACAATACGGGGTAGTCTATTGGTGGGTTGGCGGATGATGTGGCCAGTCCAACGGAGCTGCCTTTGTATGAGGATTTCTTCGAGGCAAGGTATATTCATACGCTGCCTTATCGCTGTGTGGGGATTTTATCCCACCAGTGGATCCCCAGGATTCGTTGGAGGCAGTGAATATGGAATCTCTCCAGCTTTTTAATGTGATGCCTGTAAGTAGCCCAGGCTTCACATCCGTAGAGTAGGATTGAGAGACAGACAGCTAAGTAAACTGACCGCTTGGTGGACAGGGACAGGTTGTGATTATAGAAGACACGATAAGAGAGTCTTCCAAAAGCGGTTGAAGCGAGAGCTATGCGGCGGGTAATTTCATCATTGATTGTGCAGTCAGAGGACAAAACTGATCCAAGGTAAGTAAAATGTGGCACAACCTTTAGGGTATTTCCATCAATCTCAATATTAGGGTCATCTACAGGTGCATTGTGGCCAGTGCGTTGGTAAAGCACTTCGGTCTTGTTGGTATTTACCAGCAATCCTACCCTAGTGTAAGAGTCAACAATAGCATCCAGTGTGCTCTTCAGTCCTTGCTCTGTGTGGCTGACGAATGCAGCATCATCAGCATACTGGAGCTCGACGACCGAGATGGTGGAGGTGCGTGTTTTTGCACGCATTCTGGCATTGTTGAAAAGGTTGCCGTCCAGTCTGTAGTTGATGGTTATTCCAAGTCCACCTGCATCGTTGTTGGCGTAGAATACCTGGGTTACGACCGCGGTAAAAAGGATTGGTGCCAGAACGCAGCCATGTTTAACCCCAGTTGATACTTCGAAAGGATCTGACCTTCTCCCTCCAGCAACAACCACTGCATTTGTGCCATCGTGAAGAGATCTGATTATAGAGAGAAATCTAGGGGGGCAACCGAACTTTGCAAGTAGGTTCCAAAGCAGGGGGCGGTCAACGGAGTCAAAGGCTTTAGTAAGGTCTACAAAAGCTATGTACAGGTTTTGATGCTGCTCTCTGCATTTCTCCTGGAGCAGACGTGCTACATATACTATATCTGTGGTTGACCTCGCCCGCCGAAAACCACATTGTGATTCAGGAAGGATCCTCTCAGCTATATGAGAGAGAAGTCTCATTAGCATAATACGTGCTAACATCTTGCCAGCCGTTGAGAGGATGGTGATGCCTCTGCTGTTGTTGCAAAGAGACTTGTGACCCTCTTTCTTATAGATAGTAACTATTCTTCCATCTTTAAATTGTTGTGGAACGCAGCCAGACTCCCAACAGCACTGGAAGAGCTGTTGTAATTGAGTTGCAATTTCATTACCCCCACATTTGAGGAGTTCAGCTGGGATATTGTCTGGTCCGGCAGCTTTGTGATTCTTAAGGGCAGCTATTGATTTAATTACCTCCTCAATTGTGGGTACTGAGTCCAGTTCATGTGAGACTGGAAGTTGTGGGACTCCATTGAGAAATGATGGGTCAGTAGGGTTCGAGTGGTTTAGTAGTTGCCTAAAGTGTGATGCCCAGCGATCGAGTATTTGGGTTGAGTCTGTGAGTAGGTGGGTGCCATCAGCAGATCGAACAGGTGTAAGCGCTGAGTATGCAGGGCCATACGCAGTTTTCAAACAGGAGTAGAAGTTATGGAGATCTCCTAGGTCCATATAAGATTGCATCTGGGCTGCCAGGTTGGTCCACCACTTGTTTTCCATGTCTCTTAGGAGTCTTTGGAGCTCGGAGCGTACTGCTGAGAACTGGTTTCTGGTGGTAGGAGATGGGTTACGGAGGTAAAGGTCATGGGCTTTGTTCTTTGCCGTAATAAGATCATGAATGTTTTCGGCATTTTCATCAAACCAGTCGCGGTGTCTTCGATTGGTTGAGCCTAAGACGGCTTTTGCAGTTTGCAGGAGGGTGGCACAGACATTGTTCCATGATGTAGTGAGAGATTCAGTGGTGATGTTTGAATCTCCTGTTGGTTGTCGAGCTGGTGGAAGTGAATCTGTCACAGCCTGTTGGAAAGCTTCTCTAGTGTTTGAGTTTTGAAGAGCAGCTAAGTTAATTTTAGGACTGAGGTTTCTTCTGCGGGTGGTAGGTCTGATTTTAAGCCACAGTATGGATCTGACCAGCCTATGATTTGTTAAGGCCTCTGTTCCTCTCATAACCCGTGTAATTAAGACTTCACTGATATCGCGTTGCCTGACTATCACATAGTCTAATAAGTGCCAATGTCCTGATCTTGGGTGCATCCATGTTGCTTTGTGCATATTTCTAAGTTGAAATTTGGTGTTGGTGATGGTAAGAGAGTGTTCGGAGCATAGCGTGAGCAACCTGAGTCCATTTTCATTGCATTTCCCTATTCCATGTTGCCCGAGTACTCCTTCCCAGAGATGGTGGCTGCTGCCTACACGTGCGTTTAGGTCGCCAAGCAGGAGAATCTTATCTCTGGGTGGGATATTCTGTAAGGTTTCGTGGAGGCAGTTGTAAAATGTGTCTTTAATATGTTCTTCAGATGGTAGCGTTGGGCCATAGACACTTAAAAGTGTAGCGTACTGGGCTTTGGCGAGTGGTATGCGCCAAGTCATAATTCTAGGGCTGATACCAATTGGAGCGGTTGGAATAGTTTGTAGTATAGATGACCGCACTGCAATGCCCACACCCATTTGTCTTGGTTGATCAAGGGGAGCCCCTTGCCAGAAGAAGGTGTAACCTTCTCCTGTTTCCGTAAGGGATCCTGAATCTGGAAGCCTAGTCTCGCTAAGGGCAGCGATGTCTATCTTATAACGGGCTAGTTCTGCCGCCACGAGAGCAGTACGGCGTTTAGGCAAGTCCGGGTTGGAGTCTAGAAGTGTTCTCACATTCCATGAGGCAATTTTCAAGGTTTTGTATTTCAT
>NC_134786.1:7000969-7008469 GCF_046742065.1 Oratosquilla oratoria
TTTATAAGAACAAAATTATGAAGGAGACTGCAAGAGTCCATAAGAAGGTATTACGAAAGAACTGGTTTACCAATAGAGTGGTTCACGGACACATAAGCGACGGACATATAACTGAAGGACCTATGACTCAGTGGACATTGGACCACTCGGCCAATTGTCCCTTGGCACGACTTAGTACCCATGTAGTGAACGCTGAAACTATCGGTTGTTTTAAGAAAAGTTTAGAAAACTTTATGGATGGGGATGATAGGTGGTAATGGACATGGAACTACTTAGTGTAGGTCTTATGGTCTCTTGCAGTCTCCTTCATTCTTATGTTCTTATGTTTATGTACGGGTCTTTGCATTTCCTAATCTGTGTATTTTTTCCAACGCTCCGGATTGCTGTCTTTACTCATTTTTTTTCTAAGATTTACACATTTTTCCTCCTAGGATTATATCGCAAGCTTTTTTTTTTTTTGAGAACTGTATAGAATATATACACATTCTTCAACGTTCTGGACAGTAATCCTTTCGCTTCAGTTTTTTTTAATTATTTCTCCTCTTTGGATTATATAATAAGCTCTTCTGAAAAGTGTATATAATGTATATACATGGGTATCATATTTTCGCTTTTTATATTAATAATGGTAAAAACTAAATCGATCGGATTTCTGTCCATCCCGTGTTTTTTTTTTTTTTTTTTTTTTACTTAGTCTTGTCTTGATTAGGGCCGGACGGATGGCTGAGCGGACACATGAGCGACGGACATATAACTGAAGGACCTTTGACCGAGTGGACATTGGATCACTCGGCCAATTGTCCCTTGGCCAAAAGTCCGGGAACCATCTTAATTACTCCGCTTGTCCTTTTCTATTATTTTTCATATTACTTCGTCTTGTGATTGGTGAGTGAGATTCCTCGAAATATTTCACGTTTCTCTGGAAGAAGAAGGGGAAGAAGAAGAAGAAAAAGAAGAAGAAGAAGAAGAAGAAGAAGACGAAGAAGAAGACGAAGAAGAAGACGAAGAAGAAGACGAAGAAGAAGACGAAGAAGAAGACGAAGAAGAAGAAGAAGAAGAAGAAGAAGAAGAAGAAGAAGAAGAAGAAGAAGAAGAAGAAGAACAAGAACAAGAAGAAGAAGAAGAAGAAGAAGAAGAAGAAGAAGAAGAAGAAGAAGAAGAAGAAGAAGAAGAAGAAGAAGAAGAAGAAGAAGAACAAGAAGAAGAACAAGAAGAATACTCGTACATATCACTTTCAACTTTTGTCAATCCTCTATCCTACTGCCCTCCTTAAATCCTTCCTTAATCACGTCTATGGTTCAACTTCTGGATAATTCCGAGAAAATATTACAGACTAAAATACTTGATTTTCCGTTTCACATTCTTTGTCTTTCATGATCTGTTTGTTTGCTTCCTCCATCCCAGGCCCTTTCTCACTGTTTCTACTAATACAGTCTCCCACCTACTCCTATCCTCCATCTTCTATTTCCGGTAAACGTCTATTTCTTATATTAATCTATCTTTTGTGTTTTCTTCTTATAGTTTTACTTTCAAAACCATTCTTCTTTCTGCCTCTCCCGTTACATTTCCTTACACTCTCGAATCTACTAGTTGATATCAACCTGTAGTCTATATCCAACGTAACTCCTGGCATCAAATTTACATTCTTGATAATTCATTTATCTGAACTAATAAAGTAATGAATATATTAGTAACCTTTGAACTGTGGGTGTGTTCATTCCAGTCTTTGTATTGAATGAATGAATTTTTGTTCCTCGGTGAATTTTTCTCCGATAGAATGTCTTTCCTACTTTCAATAAGGGATGATAAATTGCTCGAGTTCATTCATATCCAACGCGGTCATAACGGTAGTATCTCCCATTGAAGCACTCATTAGATATTTTGTTCTGGCTGGCGCCAAACAGTTCCATTCATCTTGGAGGAATGCCTTTGGGTGCCAGCGGGTTGAAATATCTATGCCCCGTCTCACTCGTTTTATAATTTTTTGTCCACCAGATTGACGAAGTTGATCTTCCATGCCTCACTGCATTGGATACAATTTTCCTTGGTTCCAGTGTGTACTTCGTTATCTGTTCCCACAACAACTTCATCTTTTGTATATTTGATGTCCTTGAACCCTAAACCATTGATTCATTATTCTTCCTCTTCTATCCCTCCTACACAACCAGGTACAACAGATACGTAAATCTCCACGATACATTCCCTTCGCTTTGCCTATATATATCATGGCTTTAACAAACCAAGAATAACTATTCCTCTTTCTTCACGCATGATGTTTAGAGTTCCATCTTCCTTTTCTCTGTACATTGCTACGATAACCTTTCCACAACTGATGCTTACGAATACAACGTTTCCCGTCCGCGTCCGTTTCCGTTCTCGGTTCGAAGTACCCTTTGCCTGTTCTGTTTTGGGGCTGGCTCTTGAGTTCAATGAACATTTTTTTTTTTTTTTACGTCACTGGCTTGCTCGGTCTGTCGTGACAAAACTCTTCTTTAATCCGGAAATGCAAAGGGCCCGAAATTCTAGATGGATGGCATTCCTTAGAGCATAGATTTTACATATATGATATATATATATATATATATATATATATATATATATATATATATATATATATATATATATATATATTGTATTTGCGGGGTCATACTAGTACACAAGCTCTGAAACCTCATTCAGGGAAAAAAAATGCTGATCACGGCTCCAGCGCGTGACTCAAGACCAAGGTGAATATCGTAAACAGACACGCATGCATACACAAGCACATACACATGCATACACAAGCACACACACATGCATATATAAGCACACAAACATGCATACACAAGTGCACACACGAACACACAGACAGACACGAGTATATCCTGATTCCGTCCCCTACGAACAATTCTAACGATTTCCGGAAGAAAATGACGAAATAGCTGACAGGAGCCGGGCATCAGATTCACTTTATCCACCACGAATCGAAGCGAAAGAACACCTCCTGGCAATTACTGATCCGCGTATTCTTCTTGTTTGGTATCAAACAACAAACGCCGAAGCGGGCAAGTCTGTGGGCGAGACAACACTGATCCCTGTGGCACTCCCATCCTAACTTTGGAATCATTCGAACATCGGCTCTGATCCAGTGACCGAGTTGAACATGGTCTGTGCGTGGTTAGTTTTTTTTTTTTTTTTTTTTTTTTTGTATTCTTCCGTGTCAGTGTGGTTTCGTCATCCCAAAATTGAGGATTCCTCTTTTAGATGCCTCTGTACAAGAACAGTTTCCACTATGTAGTAATACCTTCATTATCGGGCAAGGGTCCCTTTAAAACGAATAAAATCCTTCGAATGCTGAATGTAACATTGAAACATTCTAACGGGTTGACGTAAGTGGGAATACGAAACACAGAAGTCTTAGTCCAAGTATATTCCTGACTATTTTCGCAGATATGCTTTTTTAAAGTTAAGGATATACTTTTTTCATTCCATTGAAAAAACATATATGTAAAACTAGTTAGGAATAAACTCAGACTAAGACCCATGTGAGTATGCTGTCTTCAATAAAGTACAAACATTAATTTGCTCCGAGATAACCTATAAAAACAGGATTATTAATCAGGTTATAAATACTGTGGTCTAACTAAAACAGCTTACGAAAGTTAAGGTAACGCACAACAGCGGAGTAATATTGCCCACATAAACGGAAGCCTTGGTAGAATGCACCACCACCACCACCGCCGCCGCCGCCGCCGCCGCCGCCGCCGCCGCCGCCGCCGCCGCCGCCGCCGCCGCCCCCACCACCACCACCACCACCACCACCACCACCACCACCACCACCACCACCACCACCACCACCACCACCACCACAACAACAACAACAACAACAACAACAGCAACAACAACAATAACGACAACAGCAGCAACAACAACAACGACAATAATAACGACAATAACAACAACAACAACGACAACGACAACAACGACGACGACAACGACAACAACAGAGACAACAACAACAACAACAACAACAACAACAACAACAACAACAGAGACCGCAACAATGACGACAACAGCAACAACGACAACAACAATAACGACAACAGCAACAACGACACTAATAACAACGATAACAACAACAACAGAGACAACAACAATAACGACAACAATAACAACAACAACACAGACAACAACAGAGACAACAACAATAACTACAACAACAACAGAGACAACAACAATAACGACAACAACAACAGAGACAACAACAATAACTACAACAACAACAGAGACAACAACAATAACGACAACAACAACAGAGACAACAACAATAACGACAACGACAACAGAGACAACAACAATAACGACAACAACAATAGAGACAACAACAATAACGACAACAACAACAGAGACAACAACAATAACGACAACAACGACAACAACAACAGAGACGACAATAGCAACAACAACAGAGACAACAACAATAACTACAACAACAATAACTACAACAACAGAGACAACAACAATAACGACAATAACAACAGAGACAACAACAATAACGACAACGACACCAGAGACAACAACAATAACGACAACAACAATAGAGACAACAACAATAACGACAACGACAACAGAGACAACAACAATAACGACAACAACAATAGAGACAACAACAATAACGACAACAACAGAGACAACAACAATAACGACAACAACGACAACAACAACAGAGACGACAATAGCAACAACAACAGAGACAACAACAATAACTACAACAACAATAACTACAACAACAACAGAGACAACAACAATAACGACAACAACAACAGAGACAACAACAATAACGACAACGACACCAGAGACAACAACAATAACGACAACAACAATAGAGACAACAACAATAACGACAACAACAACAACAGAGACAACAACAATAACGACAACAATGGCAACAACAACAGAGACAACAATAACAACAACAGCAACAATAACGACAACAACAACGACAATAATAACAACAACAATAACAACAGCAGCAATAACAACAAAAACTACAACAACAACAACAATAACAATAACAACAACAGCAACAATACTCCGAGTTATGCAAATTCATGATTTATTGTAGCCAGTACAGTCACAATTGGATCTCTGGAAAGCTAATTAGTCATAATTGTGATGACATATAATCATGACATCAATTACATTCATATAGATTCTAGGAAAGGCATTAATTCTTCGTTTTTGAAAAACGCAAAAGCTAAAAGAGATTACACATACATCATACCCATCTAATGCAAACAGAATTTATTCCTTTGTTCTGAAAGATAGGAGATGATTTTAATTTAGATATTCAAAGGACCTTAAAAAAAAAAAAAAAAAAAACGATCAAATTAATTTTGTCCTATTCTTCGTGGATTTTTTTTCCTGGTAACTCCAATTGATTCTCTTTAGTCTAAAGGATTTTTTTTTCACGTCCAACAAGGACTTAGTAGTGTCTAACATGCATCATACACACTTCTACTTGGAACAAGTGAATTGTGTTAACATAATATTTTGCCAAGGGTACATACATACATACATACATACATACATACATACATACATACATACATACATACATACATACAATAAATACATGCATACATACATACATACATTACATATATACATACATATATACATTACATATATACGTACATACATACATACATACATGCATACATACATACATTACATATATACATACATATATACATTACATATATACGTACATACATACATACGTACATACATACATACATACATACATACATACATACATATATATATATATATATAAATGCATACATACATACATACATATATACGTACGTACTTTCATATACATATATGCATAATACAAATATATATATGCATACATACACACATGCATACACCAAAGAACTTTCCCCCTTATAAGAAGGGCGACCAAATCAAACCGTACTAAGGATATTATCAGATTATCCAGACAGAACAAACTGTCCGTACCATGTAAGTTCAAACTTTAATGGCCCACTGCAAGACCGGTCTATCACTGTAGGGACGATGCGGCCTCTGTGCCATATCGCGGTGCATTAACCCGGCTTTGTAATGTTGCTATGGTGAGAAGAGGTGCATGCATACAAACTCGTACATTCATACAAATTTATTTACTTTATTTTATTAAATCAGGAGAACGTACAACCGGCGACAACTCTTCTCTTCCTTCTATGACCCAGTGACATAGAAACCGTCCCACAAAAAAAAAAAAAAAAAAAAAAGCGGGGAGACCGTTGCCAGTTGTCATGAGGTTGTGGGGTTTCAGCCAGCGAGACTTGGAACAACAGTGACATTATTGTCAGAAACGAACATTTTGGACGAGTTCAGACGAGTATTTGGAAAGAGAATTGGACGCGGACACAAATTAGTGGAACAAGAATACCCCAGGACTTTGTGAGGGAGACACAAAGTGACAAGGTCAACTGGATTAAAGTATGACCCGACAAGGTTACCTGGAAGTCGTCTGCTAGACCCTGAGGTCAGTGTGACAGCATACTAGGCATTCCTCGGTAGCATGCTATTTGCTTTCGCTACTTCGTTTGAGTAGAAACGACTTCGGTTATGATCTTTTGTTTATCGAATTTCCAAATGTCAAATTACTCTTGCGTCATAGAGTGAAAACCTGAATGACTAACTAAGAGAGTAGCATGATAGATTAAAGGGCGCGGAATTCGAGTTTGGAGTGAGGAGGGTTCCCTTCTCTTCGTCCTCCTCTTTCTCCTCCTCCTCCTCCTCCTCTTCTTCCTCCTCCTCCTCCTCCTCCTCCTCTTCCTCCCTCTCCTCCTCCTCCTCCTCCTCCTTTTCCTTCTCCTCCTCCTTTTCCTTCTCCTCCTCTTCCTCCTCCTTCTCCTTCTCCTCCTCCTCCTTCTCCTCCTCCTTCTCCTCCTCCTTCTCCTCCTCCTCCTCCTCCTTCTCCTTCTCCTCCTCCTTCTCCTCCTCCTCCTCCTCCTCCTCCTCCTCTTCCTTCTCCTCCTCCTTCTCTTCCTCCTCCTCCTCTTCCTTCTCCTCTTCCTCCTCCTCCTTCTCCTCCTCTTCTTCTTCCTCCTCCTCCTCCCCCTCCTCCTCCCTTTCCTCCTTCTCCTCCTCCTCTTCCTCATTCTTTTCTTCCTCCTCCTCCTTCTCCCCCTCCTCCTCCCTTTCCTATTTCTCCTCCTCCTCTTTCTCCTCCTCCTCTTCTTTCTTCTCTTCCTCCTCCTCTTCCTCTCCTCCTTCTCCTCCTCCTCCTCGGCCTTCCCCTACTCCTCCTCTTCCTCCTCCTCCTCCTCCTCTTCCTTCTCCTCCTCCTTCTCCTCCTCCTCCTCCTTCTCCTCTTCCTACTCCTCCTTCTCCTCTTCCTCCTCTTCCTCCTCCTCTTCCTCTTCCTCTTCTGTTTCTTCTTCCTCCTCCTCCTCTTCCTCCTCCTCCTCCTCCTCTTTCTCCTCCTCCTCCTCCTCCTCCTCCTTC
>NC_134786.1:7018469-7033469 GCF_046742065.1 Oratosquilla oratoria
TTGCAGAATTAATAACGAACAAACATGCATTTATTGGTCTTCATATTGATACAGATCTCAGCCATTACTCGTTTTCCTATATCAGAGAAACGTCAGAAAAACACATAACTCACCATTTCGCTCCTACAGACTGGGAAGTGAGAAACCCATAACCCATGGGAAAGCAAAACCCTGTCAGTTGTGGTAAGCCGCTGTTTTTTTTATTTTTTTTTAAGGCCGATGTTTGGGTCGCCTCCCCGCCAGGCCAGGGCTGTCGGGAGCTAACACAAGAAGCACGCAGCGCGTCCCGGGAATCGAACTTACGACCACCAGCTAATGAGTTTGACAAGAAATCCACTGAGCTACTGCGCGGCCTTCTAGAAACACACACACACACACACACACACACACACACACACACACACACACACACACACACACACACACACACACACACACACACACACCTCTGCGAAGTGGGAAGTGAGAAACCCCTGGTAGAGTAAAGACCTGCCGGTTGCGGCCAGCACTGACAGCCTCGCCGTCCAACACTGGGTACTATCATTACGAGATCTACCTTAATGGTCCACCAGAGGTCAGGTCAACCCTCTGGGGAACAATAAAGTCTCTGAAATTCCCCAATGTAGTTCAATCCAGTTTGGTAAGCTTGTATATATGCTGAGAACCACTGGTAAGAAATGTATTAACACATTTGTAAATCCCAACTAACACCACAGTCGGACTAAAGAAAGAGTTGAGTAAGCGAAACTATATATTTCGATTGCTAACTGCAATCCTCTTCAGTAGTACTACTGATGAGGATAGCAGTTAGCAATCAAAATATATAGTTTTGCTTACTCAACTGTTTCTTCAGTAGTACTACTAAAGAGGATTGCAGTTAGCAATTGAAATATATAGTTTTGCTTACTCAACTCTTTCTTTACTCCGACTGTGGTGTTAGTTGTGACATGGTGAGAAGAATACACGGAGTCTTGGATGTGTTGGGAATGACTTTCGTTGTGAATGTCGTCTAAAACAGTCTTATGCATATTGTGTGCTAACTTTGAAATATAAAACTATTGTACTGAATTTCTGGTGTCAACCATTATTGAGAAGGGCTAGGAACCCATAAAAGTATGATTTCAACAATCGTTTGGTACTTATCGGGGATCATCAACAAGTCTCTAGCGTCTGAGTCAGGAAAACTACCTGTTCCTGTTGAAAGTAATTGGTAATAGATTTTCTTCGAATGAAAGTAAGCACTTCTTTAACCGGGTTGTTAATGTATGGAATTCGTTACCTTCCACTGTCGTTGAAAGTACCACAATAACAACATTTAAAAATCGCTTAGATAAATATTTGGACTATAATCCGCAAATAGAATATCATCCCTTGCAATAAAAGATCTGACAACCCGGTATTTAATTATAATTGGATAGGACAGTGGTAGCAGTAGTGTTAGTTTATCTTCTATCGCCTAATTGCCCTGTTTTCTTAATTGTGGCTTAGGGCCAGTAGGCCTGCTGCTGTTTGTTCTTCCTTTGTGTTCCTTTGTGCTTAACACTGGGACTGTTTCCCTCATAATTTAGAGGACCCATGACTCAATTGGCAGTCATTATAATGTATGATTAATGAGCGTTAGAGCAACGCCAAGATCTTATTGAATTTGAAAATCCAATACGATATTGATGTATGAAGATTTGATTCAAGTGATCAGATTCTGGTCTCTGCCTATATACATAATCCAATCTTGTGTTTGCTTGTTTTACATACGGGTCGAATAAGAAATACGAGTATCGTGAACGTAGCAGTTTTGAAAATAGATGGATAGATAGATAGATAGATAGATAGATAGATAGATAGATAGATAGACAGATAGATAGATAGATGAATGAATAAATAAGAAAATAAATAATAAATCAACTAATTAAACAAAATTCTTCAGCCTTGACCTCTTCATTATAAAACTCATTTTACAGTTTTATTTCTGGCTAGCTTCAGACTATTCTACTCAGCTGAGAGCTATTATGATAATTTGCGTGGCATTCCATCAGTAACGCTGAGGTAAGGCACTGTCGTGCTGTGGGTCACTGAGTACACGAGCGGAACCGTTTACCTTAACCGAGTAGAACATCGTTTCTCAACCTTTCTACTCTTGCGTAACCTTTAAAATAAATTGCATGTCTCAAGGAACCCCTGCGCAAAAAAAAAAAAAAAAAAAAAAAAAAAAAAAAAATATATATATATATATATATATATATATATATATATATATATATATATATATATATATATATATATATATACCATATCTTTTTCATTTCATTTTCATCGTAATGATAGGTTAGATAGAATATGTCTATATTACATTGTTACAATAACCAAGAATACTTCGTGCGTGTTTAATTATATTACGTACATGAAGTTAAATAAAAAGTCATAAGTACATTAGCTTATCTCACTTGTTCTCGCGGAACCCTTAGGGACCTTTTGCGGAACCTGTGGCAACACGCCGCTACTGCAGTGTCCCCTTAACGCATATAGCATTGTTTTAAATTAAATTACTAATCTTGGTCAAATCATTATATGTATCAATTATAATCAAAATTATATATTGTACATAATGTTGTTACATATAAGGATAGCCCTTATATTGTAAAAAGTATCTATATGTAACATTATTTGCATAACTTGTACAAAGCATTAGAATATTTATTGTATATAATTCATGTTAAAGCAAACGGGAAATCCAACATACTACACCCACACATTCACGTCGAGACTGTACAAATTCAAACTAGGCTTAATGACCACCTTATGAGTCGATAGCCTTAAAAAAGAAAATACTTTTATTCATTGAACAATGATTATATAACCGAGCAAGTGCGTCTGCCCCACACCTATCAAAACTCTAATTTCTTCCATTTCGTTCTTTCCTTGCATTGACCCTCCAATTCCCCCCTCTTCCCATCTTATCTATCTTGCCCTTTACTTACTAACATACGTCCAGAAAAAAAAATATAAGATTTCATATAACCCTTCTTTAAAGGACGATAATCGTTTTCCATGATGTGGTAAGTAACCACATCAAACCTAAGAGGTCCGGGGAACCCTGGTTGAGAAACGCTGGTGTAGAAGCTCACCTCTGCAAGAATTCTTATTCAAATTTCCTCTGAATCAAGAGAGCTTCATGGACACAAACTGATAACTTCCTTCGACGGAGGAGCTTCTTGTGTAGCTGAAAGGAAAGCGATGAAGGAGGGAGGAGGGGATGAAGAAAAGTATCGCGGAAACTCGGGTCTGAGGACAATTAATTTCCTCAAACGGGATTAATGAAATTCGGAGTTCTCCGATATTCTGAAGATCAAGTTTCGGAAACCAGGACACTCCAGGCACCACAAGTATTTATTTATTTATTTATTTATTCATCTATTTTTATAATGAATAGGATGGCGTGGTCGTGTGAATTATGGAATGGTATAAAGGAGGCCTTTGTTCAGCAGTCCATTACCACCTGTCATCCCCATCCATAAAGTTTTCTAACCGTTTCTTAAGACAACTGATAGTTTCAGCGCTCACTACATAGTTACTAAGTTTATTCCATTCGTTGACTACCCTATTAGTTCTTGCCTATTTCCTTCTTAAATCTAAATTTGTCCAGTTTAAATCCATTACTGCGAGTCCTGCCATGTTGTTTTAATATGATGACTTTGTTTGCATCACCCTTGTTAAAGCCTTTGATGCACTTTAACACCACTGTTAGATCACCCCGCACTCTGCGTCTTTCCAGAGAGAGTAAGTTAAGTCGGGTCTGAGGACAATTAGTTTTTTCAAACGAGATTAATGAAATTCAGAGTTTTCTGATATTCTGAAGATCAAGTTTCGAAAACCAGGACATTCTAGGCAACAAAAGTATCTTATATATTTATTTTTTGGTATGATGGATAGGATGGCGCGGTCGTGTGAATCACGGAGCACGGAGGCCTTTGTTCAGCAGTGGACTCAGGATGGCTGATTTAACTGATTGATTGATTGATTGATGATGAATATTTTTTAAAGACTTTCTTGTTCCGAATATTTGAGATTTTTGTTTTTTAGATATTTTCCATTATGACGTAAGTGGAGTAGGAAACACGGGAATCTTAGTCTGAGTTTATTCCTGAGTAGTTTCGCAGGTATGCTTGATCAAAGGATACCTGCGAAACTAGTTAGGAATAAACTCAGACTAAGATACCTGTGTTTCCTACTCCACTTACGTCAACCTGTCAGAATATCTCAACATTTCCTATTATAAAGAACCCTATATACAAAGTCTGGAACACGGGGCTAGTTTAGTAGCCGCTAGTGCTAATTATTTGTAAACTGCCCCTCTACTTGCCCAGTGCCAATGGAAAGCTAGTAAACTTGCCCCTAAACTATCCTAGTGTCAACACTTACTTACCGGGTAAGTTAACTTGCATCTAGCACTAAACTAGCCCCGTCTAAACGAGATGGGAGGTGAGGGCGGGTTGCCTAGTGACAAAAAGAATGACAATGTGAGTCCTAAAAAGCAGCAACACGATTAAAGTTAAGTTTGATTCCCTAGTCCAGAAACTCGGTCACCCGATATCATTGTTACAATCGTCCAAATTGGGTCTACAAACACGGCGGTCTTGGGACAATTGCTCATGCATAAAAGAAGGCAAAAGAATGGAGAAAAAGAAAGAAGGGAGAAAAAGACAGCAAAAGGAAAAGACGAACAAAGGGAAACGTGAGAACACAGAAGAGGAAATAGGAACAGAAGGGAATTACGGGACCGTAGAAGAGAGCAAAAGAAAAGAAACGAAAAGAAAAGAAACGGAAAGAAACGAAAAGAAAAGAAACGAAAAGAAATGAAAAAGACGGACAGAATAGAAATGCGAAAAGAGAAAAAGCGAGAAAGGACTTTGAGGAGCTCGAGCGTATTCCATATCAATTTTCTGCCTATGTCTTCAATCTTCTCCATATTATAATTTTGCATTCATAAAACCTGGAAATCGAAATGAGGGAAATATTGAATAGATTGCAAAGTTTTCTATTTTGCAGTAATTTCCTTGAAATCTAATTTCATCTTCTTTCGTTTTATTTCATTTTGTTTGGTTTTATAATACTTTGTTTATTTTCATTTCTTCAGTCTTCTCCATATTACAATTTTGCATTCATAAAACCTGGAAATCGAAATGAGGGAAATATTGAATAGTTCGCAAAGTTTTTTATTTTGCAGTAATTTCCTTGAAATCTTATTTTATCTTCTTTCATTTTATTCTATTCTGTTTAAATTTATAACATTTTGTTTTATTTCCATTTATTTTCTTTATATCTAATTCTTATATATCTATGGTTTTTGGAAAGGGAATTCATTGCACTGATTCACCAACTTGGTTATATAAGTGGACTATTGAATCAAATCAGTGAGTCCGCGCGACAAAATCTAAGAAAAGAAGAGAGTAAAAAGACGAAGAAAAATTCTGGAGCAGTTTAGAGTTCGCTAGAGATCTCCCGAGTGACGGCACCCCACTTCCCCCAAGTCCGAAAGATGTTGAGGTCCCACTCCCGCCTCTACAGCTTACGTCCTCTTGAATCAGATTTACTACGTGGTTCTCCTATTCTACTTTTTTTTTCGTTGAGTATGAAATTTGTGTTATTCATTCACCAAAGGTAGAAAACAACAACAACGATAACTCATTATTATCATTATTTGCTTGGTCGTGGTAAATTATCAAATGTCTTTCATGCCAGCGACATGTGTGGTCACATTCTAAAGATGATATACATATAACGAAAATATTTATCTTTATTTCATCGGGTTTTTAATGATTAATTATTGGAGATATATATGATAGACGAGTTTTTCATGCTTTAAACATCCTGTCAACGTGCTATAAACACAAATATACATAAATAACACTTAGTCACTATTATTCATATATCATCGGGTTTGCCAGTTGTTGGCGTCATACAATGTAGACGCTCCCCTTAATGTTTGCAACATGCTATTAACATGTAGTAAACATAGAGATACAATGATAATGTGCAGCCAATACAATCATCATTTGCAATAAGAATCGATATAAATTCGATGCCTCATGTCGTTGAAGTTTGTCACATGTTTACCAACATGTGTGGACACACGCTTTAGTGTTCTTAACGTGCATTCAACATGCGACAAGCACAAAGAAACGTAGATAACATGCTGCCACAACTATTCCTATCTTTTTTATGAGTTGGACGCATGTTACCGACATGTTTGACATGTTTGGACGCGCTGAAGATGCCAAACAAGATAGGAAGTTAAAGAGGTGTTCGGAATATGGAGTTAACATGCAGTAAGCACAAAGAAACAGGTAATGTGCTGTCACTACTATTCCTATCTTCTGTACGAGTTGGACGCATGTTGTCGACATGTGGGGCATGTGTGGACGCGCTGAAGATGCCAAATAAAACAGGAAGTGGAAGAGGTGCAGACACAAGACCAACTTTGGCACGTTCCTCTCTTAAACGAGTTGAATAACATTGGAAAGAGTTGGGTACAGCAAATTTGCAACAAGTTTTCTTCAGAGGAATAGTCTTGCAAGCTCTCAGGGAAAGGAAATGTTAGTAAAATTATATTTGAAATGCACATTAAGACAAAGAAATCCTACTCTCTACTCCGAAATAAAGTCATCATAGCATACACTTATGAAAGATAAAGTTACATAATAGCAAAGACAAGTAGCACATTTCTTACATTAAGTGGCTAACACTCACTCGACCTCTCTCTTTCACTCTCTCTCTCTCTCTCTCTCTCTCTGCCCCCTTTCTTTCTCCGTCTTCTTTTTTCTCATCCAAAGCACACATCATCTTCAGTTCTTGTTTTTAACTTCAGTCTAAAAACGCAAAAACAGATTTATGCATAAACAAACTTTAATCTTCCGTCTCTTGGTTCTTTGTACTTTTCTTTATCTATGTCGTTATCCCATTTGGTAGGAAGGGGACGAAGCATAAATAAATAAAACGGATTTGCTGCAACCAAATGGTATGGAAGGGTTTAACTGATATATGTCACAAACACTTTGCTATCGAGAGGGAGCCACGGATATGAATGAGATAGTCTGGTAGCTGGTATAGTAAAAGAATGACTGCTAGCCAGTACTCTGAAGAAAAATGAGAACGAACTAATGAGTTATTTAGTTTCTTGAGGAAATTTTGATTTTTTAATTCATAGTCTGGTGGCGGGTATAGTCAAAGAATGACTGCTAGTCAGCACTCCGAAAAAGAAAAAATCTAAATGAGAACGAACTAATGAGGTATTTAGTTTCTTGAAGAAATTTTGATTTTTTTTTAATTCATAGTCTGGTGGCAGATGTTGTGAAAGAAACATTATTAGACAGAACAATTTGGAAAAAACAGCTTACATTTCTGAATATGAACGAACAAATGAGGTATTTCTTGATGAAATGTAGATTTCTTTTAAGTTATACGGCTGCGCTCTTAGTTCTTCTCCACTCGCCGTTGTCATGCACCAACACATCTACACATGTATATTCACCATGGTTTCACCATCGTCTTGGATCACGTGTTTGACTTGTGATCGACAGCTAGTTCCCTCCCGTAAGAGAGCCCATAGCTCATATATGACCGATCTATGGGTAATGCTGTGACCTGACACGCACTCACACACACAACTCCCCGCCCACGAGAGTTGGAATAACAACTCGCAGCGTAGCGATACTGAAATTATTTTAGCCCTAGGCGGGATTCGAACCCGGACCGCTGTAGTGACGGCCGGGAACTCTAACCACTGCGCAAAGGTTAAAGGTCTGAAACCCACAAAGTTCTTCGAATATTATAGTTTGGTATTATCTTCGATTCCATGAAAGCGTAAAAACCTAGATCTATTATAAGCCACTCCCATGTTAAGAAACAAGCTCGCCAAACCTTTTATCTCCAATCTTTCCGATAGTTATAATCTATTTTTTCTTCAGATTTTTTTAAGTTAATCGAAACTGTTCCAGACGATAGTATGATCAGGCTGCTGGATGTTGAGTAATTCTTTATGTATATTCCTATGGATACTATAATCGAATTCATGATAGACCGTGTATATCAAGACAACTCCCTGAGGATGCAAGGATAGAACGACTACAAAGGATTCCAAAGGCGGAGCATGCCGACAGGAGACCTTTTGGTCCATATCAAGGTCGGATGCGAAAAAAAATATAATGATAAATAGATAAATAAATAATTGAATAAATAAAACTATAATAAAGGAAATAATAATAAATAAGATAAAAGAATAGGTATAGTTAGATAATAAACAAACAGGTAAATAGTAAATGATAATAAATTCACATATAACTGATAATAGATAAGTCTACCAAAGAACTTATTTTACATGACCGTGAGGATATATGTATGGCCAGATAGACAGTGTGTCCATGGGCTTATCTTTGAATATATTGCTTGCTAGTTTCCTCATGGGAACAATTGAGTAATTAGTTTTCTATGACCATCCTAAAATCCATACATATTACCGGTAAGAAGTACACTCTCTCTTTCAAAAGAACTTTGTATCTGTTTGAACATTAAAAAGAGCCTAAATGGGTCCCTCTCCTTTCTAAACGGCCTCATCAACCCAGAAATTGGAAACAAAAACTTCTTATTTCCGTACATTAAAAGTTACTAACATGGGCCATTACCTTAAAGGCCAAAGTGAATGCCCAAAGCGATATACGAAGACGACCGTAGGAGCTCTGCCTCATTGTAAAATCTGGAAAGACATACATCAAGAACATAAGCAGATCACTTATCTTTATTTCTTGGTGATGGCTACCCTTATTATTTAGAGTCAAGAATTTCTATACACATCGTAGACAAATTATTTCAAAGGAGAATCCTCCATCTCAGTCCTCGGCTTACAAAAGAGACGGGCGCGTGATGAAGGACATCCTAAGACCACTGATGAATCCAGTAGAGTCATCATCATGTACTAGAACTTCTGCAGAATCTCTAATTTCCTTCTGGATAAAAACAAGCCTTCTGAATTCTAGATTAGTCATCTAATATGCTTTTGTATTTGCCAGCAAGAGGACTGTAGGTATCCTGCGTCCTGCCCTGGGGTTGCCGTCGAGGTTGCCTTGCTACCTCTGAAGTGACACCCCCAAAGGCACGATTTGTTCGGTACGATTCGATATCGTTCAACGATGATCGTTCATGGCTCAACGATGATCGTCAAACGGCTGTCTAGAACATTCTTTGTATCTAAATGGGGCTGTTTTGCTTCGAGATGCAAAGTACGAGGCTCATAATCTTAATCAAACCTACCGACGCGTTCACCCAAATAGGATGCCAGGTAGTAGGGTCCGCGTCATTCCCAATTGGCTGTGGTAGGATAATGATCACACCGACCAAAACGTACCTAAAACATCACTACGACCCCATCTACAATGCAATCTTTAACAGAAACCATCTAGAGAATTAAATATCAATTATTACTCAGGAAAAGAATCGCATGAGTATAAGCACCAACGACTGCAACAGCAAAGTAGGAGAGAAGCCAAACGCAGAGTATGGGATCGAAAGGCTCGCCTAATATGGGGATTGGATGAAAATGAGACTAGATCTTCTGATGTTACGTGAAGCGTGGTCGGGGACTTGTACAGTCTTTTTGAACCATCACACGTAGCTCGGTTGCTAGCGTCTTGACCTCGTGATTATGGACGCACGGGTCAGGGTTCGAATTCCTTGGCAGAGCTTCTAAAAAATATAAGAAATGGATCCAATGTATTTAACGTTTCGCCCAGCAGGACTTCTTCAGAAATAACATAGTAGACAAACATCTGACTCCTTAATAATCCCATCATTTCTATTAAAGGAGTAACGTTCTTTGATGAACTTCCAAGTGGACGCCATGGCTTTCTAAGAGCAAAACGAATGCATCCCACGGGACGCCACGGATCAAGACGTTATAAAATATGTCCGAACAAGACAACATGTACTTTGTCAAGCTTCAACACCTATTCTTCTTTGAGTAGTAAATCCTCTTGAAAAATAAATAAGTATATAAAGAAGGAGTTAGATAATTAAAATAATTATACAAAAAATAGATAGATAGAAAATAAATGAATAAACAAATGAATAGATAAATAAATAATAGATGAATAACTAAATAGATAGATAAATAAATAAACAAATAGATAAATAGATAAATAATAAATAAATAAATAAATAAATAATAAATAAATTGTAAATAAATAGATAGATAAATAGATAAAAATAGTAGAAAAATAAATAAGCAAATAAATAAGTAAATAGATAAATTGACTGACTTATAGATAAAAATATACAAATAAGCAAAAAAAAAATGAATAAATAGATAAATAAACAGATGAATAAATGAATGATAGACAAATGAATAAATAAGTAGATAAATCATATAAATAAACTAATAAATTAACAGATGAATAAATGAACAATACAAATAAAATCTACAGAAGTTTTAGTACAAATCGAGGTAATACAATTGCTTCATTCAGCCTCGGATCCTCCCATTTGCTAATTGAAACAGCCTGGCGCTTCTAGCCTAAAAAGGTGTTGTATGGCTACCTCTCTTATAAAGTGGAAAAATACCCTTGGTATATAGATAGATCCTCAAGGAGCCTTGAGGAAGGACGGGAGAGGACAGAAGACAGGGGTGAACGGAGAATGTATATGGATGATGTGATCCATGAGGTGGAATGGGTGGAGGATGGGGGGGGGGGGTGAGGGAGTATGTGTGAGAAAAATTTGACACAGCCCGAAGGGATTTCTCCCCGTCTTCTCCTTTTCTGCATGAGGGGACGGAGAGGTGGGGGGGGGGAGTCACCGATTTAATGAAGAGGTCTTGCTGTGGATGTGCTGTGTCTTGCGACACTGCTTCTGACCCAAGGCAGTGGACAAGATGACCCATCATCCAGGAGGTGCCAAGATAAGAGGGAGGGAAGACGGTGGAGGGGAGTGGAGTGTGATAGGGATGGAATGGGTGGGAGTGGTTTCTATGCCTTTGTCTTTTGGCTACCTTTCTTATAAGGGGGAAAAAGCCTTTGATATATGTATGTATATATATAGATAGAATGATGAGCTAATGGCAACTCATTTGCACACTGAAGACTTCATTCAAGTTGATCCCAGACCATTTTACTCAACTGGTAGTGGATGGAGGTTAGGGGAGAGGAAGGGGGTTAAGGGGTCACTAGGTTATGAGGTTAACTTTGAGACAAGTGGTTAAACCTGATCACATGACGTTGAGGTTAACCTTGAACCAACTGGACTAAGCTTGACCACGTGACGTTAAGGTTAACCTTGAACCAACTGGGTTAAGCCTGACCACGTGACGTTGAGGTTAACCTTGAACCAACTGGATTAAGCCTGACCACGTGACGTTAAGGTTAACCTTGAACCAACTAGGTTAAGCCTGACCACGTGACGTTGAGGTTAACCTTGAACCAACTAGGTTAAGCCTGATAAAATGACGGGGACAACACGCGTGAGCGTCACCTCACCTTTCATCCCGGGCATCCCCGTGTTCTTAAAGCCGAACATCGAGAAATCAATATCCGACTTTATATTCATGAACGCCTGGGAATGGGCACCAATCTATTGGATATTTGGTTTGGGATGAGTGCTCACAAACATTGCAGCCAGTAAACTGTGAGAGACCACAAGGGAACGGCGGCAAAAGTGTCCGGGGTGGAAATTACTTGTGAAAAAGAGTTGATTGTCGGGAGTCGACCTTACGTGTAACCTCGCTTCAAACGGTAATTGGGGTAAGAGGCTTGTAATGTGCACAGAATTATTATTATTTTTATTTATTTATTTTTTTTTTTTTCTTTTGTCTTCAGCAGTTCCACGGTACTTTCTATCAAAGGATTGCAAAGGCGGAGCATGCCGACAGGAGACCTTTTGGTCTATGATTAGGTCGGATGCGAAAAAAATATATAATGATAAAAAATAGTAATAATAACATGAAATAAAATGAAATAGAATAAAGATTATAATGATGAATAAATAATAATAAATAAAATAAATAATAATGAATTCAAAAATAATAAATAAAATAAATAATAGTAAATAAAATAAATGTAGGTATAGTTAAATAATAAACAAACAGGTAAATAGTAGATAATAATAAATTGACAAATGATAATAACTTAAAATCAAACAAATAATAAACAAACAGACAAATAATTACAAACGGATAAACAAATAATATAACGTAGCTTAAGGACAGAAAATATATATATTTTTTCTTTTTTGTTCAAGAGTTTGATGTTACTTTCTACCCTTAACACATAACGTAATTTACAAACCTTTCTCGACTGAGCTCCAAACATTATTCATTCATTTCTTATCAATATATTCATTTATGTATCTACCTATTTATAAATCCTGTAAGAGGCTGGTAGAAAAGAAGGTAGAAAGTAGGGTAGAAGACAAACAGTTTGAAGAGAGGAAACAACAGGAAACTAAGACAGCGATCAAAAGAAAATAAGTGAGAGAAAGTGACGAAAGTGGAGAAAGTGGCAAAATGTAGCGAAATGTCCATTTACTAATCAATTAATCTATCTTTATCACATAACGTGGTTTACCAACCTTTCTCGACCGAGGAGCTCCAAATATCATATATTTATTTCTTATGAGTATATTTACTTATGTATATATCTATTTATACATCCATTTACTAATCAATTAGTCTACCCTCAACACATAACATAGTTTGCAGACCTTTCCAGACAGAAGAACTCCAAACAATATCTTTATTAATGTATTTATATATCTATTTATACATTTATTTAATAATCAATTAATCAGCAAATCAATTAATCAATCAACTACTTATTCATATATATGTATATATATATTATTTCAATTTATTTATTTTTCGTTCATTGATTGATTATTTTGGTTTTTATATTATTAGTTTTTTATTATTTAATTTTTTATTTGAGATTATTGATTTTGATTAAGTTATTATTATCTACTTTTTATCTATTTATTAAATAATTTCTTTACTTATCTATTTAATTATCTATTTATGTATTTTGTTGAATTTTTTTACGTATTTATTTTATTCCCACCATCTGATACTATCATCTTTAACTCAATGACGTCATTGACGTTTTTTCTCAGACGACAAACAATTTCATACGACTGAAAAGAAGAACACATAAGAACATAAGAATGATGAAGACTGTAAGAGACCATAAGGCCTACACTAGGGAGTACTGTTTCCATGACTACCTATCATCCTTATCCATAAAGTTATTTAACCTTTTCTGAAAATAACTGATAGTTTCACAGTTAACTAAATCTATTCCATTTGTTACCTACTCTATTTGCGAAACATTTCTTGCCCATTTCCTACTTAAATCTAAATTTGTCCAATTTAGATCCATCACTGCGAGTTCTGACCTTTGTAAGGAAAAGGATTTGAGAGACTATTTGCATACAAATAATCGCTCTGGAGGAGAAAACAAAAATACAGATGAGATTTTTCTAAACTGAATATGATAACCTCGCTTTAGCAAGAGCAAGCCACTGTGCATTTAATGTTACTAAAATAAAAATAAAAATTTCTTTGTCTGAATTTTTTTTTTTTTTTGTCTTTTTCTACTTTCCTTCTGTACAGTTGGGTAGGGATGATAGCTGGTAATGGACAGGAAACTGCCTAGTGTAGGCCTTATGGTCTCTTGCAGTCTCTTTCATTCTTATGTTCTTTTTATGTTTTTATTTTTTTATGATCCATTTATAGTAATTACGGAACTTGTGTATTCTTAGACAATCACTTTCATGATCTGAAACCCTGTTTTGTTTATCCTAATTCTATTTTATTTTTTTCTATCTTATTTATTTTTTCTGTAATACCTTTGCATAAATTAGAGTAGATTTTCCCACCATGTGGCTTTAATGGCTGAATTCATGAAGCTTCAACTTGATACCATGGCCTCACACCACCGCAGCCTCTCTCCTACTGAGTGAAAGTATTTTTTTATTATTTATTCTGGCTGTCGCCAGGCGATTTTATTCATCTCTGTAACATCCTCTAAGCACCGAAGAGGTTACTACAACCACTTTCCTACCGAGTGACAGCTGTATCTTATTTATTATGACTGTCGCCAGGCGATTTCATTCATCTCTGTAACATCTTCTTAGCATCGAAGAGGCTGTTGCCTCTATCAATTGTGACTTTAGTTAACAAACTATATATTTTCTTTTTGTTTCGGATTCCGTCAACCTCTTTCGTTCATTTCCGTGACTCCACTGTGGCCAAGGGATTAGCGAGCCTAATTAGCTCTTAACTGCGTTAGAATTCGCCAGAAAATGATTTTTTTTTTCGGCCGCTTCATACTTTACACGGAAAAATGCACGTTTCAGCCGTGGCCTGGTTTTGTTATGATTTTTGGCGTTTGGGTCTAGCTCAGCGTTGCATCAACACAAGCGCTTTTTTTGTTTTTGTTTTTTGCTTTTTATTCTTTATCTTTTATTTTATTTTATATATATATATATATATATATATATATATATATATATATATATATATATATATATATATGCAGAGTCCACTAGGAAGAGGAAATCACACGGAATCCGATATATTCACATCTGAATATATCACGAAAGCGCTTGGATTCCGTGTGCTTTTCCTCTTCCTAGTGGACTCTGCATATTTGTGATTCACGTGTGACTTGTGAAATTTGTGCATATGTATATGTATATGTATATATATAAATAAATAAATATATATATATATATATATATATATATTGCTTTTTTACTTTAAATATGTTTATTTTGGCGTGAGCGCAACGACTTTATTCAGATAAAGGTCATAGTTGACGTTTGTCTTTTGCTCAGCGTTCGATCAAACACTAGAGCGTTTTTTTTTTACACAGATTTAATTTTGGCGAGTACAAAACGATTTTATTTAACCGAGTGTTAACCTGGTTAACGTTTAACTTTGTTAACAGCAAACCCCGTTTCAACTCT
>NC_134786.1:7058469-7063469 GCF_046742065.1 Oratosquilla oratoria
CCGTCTCCAATTCCTCTTCCTCTAAATAGTTTCCATCTCTCCTTCTCACGCTAAACTCCTCCGTTCTTGTTCTTGTTCCGGTGACCAAAAATAGAAACTTCGAGACATGTCGAAGACGCTTCTGCCTTACTCCCCTACCTTCCTCCCCCCCCTTTCCCCCCTCACCTCCTCTGCTCCCCCACTCTCCCCCGAGGATATTTTTTTCCTTTGGACGTAACAACGTCCCTGGGGTCAAAGAAGGAGTCTGGTGTCTCCCCTCACTTTCCAGACCTTTGGATGCTCGTCCAGCCCACGCCGGCCTTCGCTGGACTCTGGACGGGGAGGGGGAGGGGGAGGGGGAGGGAGAGGGGGAGAGGGGCGGAGTAAGAGCGGCTCCAGGAAAGTAAGAAGGACGAGGAGGAGAAGAGGGAGAAGAAGGAGGGGAATGAAGAGGAGGAGGAGCAGGAGGACGAGGAGAAGGATGAGGATGAGGAGGATGAGGAGGAGGATGATGATAAAGAGGAGAAGGAGATGCAGAAGGAGAAGGAGAAGGAGGAGAAGGAAGGAAGGAAGGAGGAGGAGGAGGAGGAGGAGGAGGAGGAGGAGGAGGAGGAGGAGGAGGAGAATGAATAGGAGGAGGAGGAGCAGAGTGAAGAGGATGAAAAGGAGGACTAGGAGGACAAGAAGGAGAAGAGGGAGAGGATGAAGAGGAGGAGGAGGAGAATAAAAAGGAGGAGGAAGAGGAGAATGAAAATGAGGATGAGGAGCAGAGGGAAGAGAATAAAAAGGAGAATGTGGAGGAGGAACAGGAAGAGGAGGAGAGAGAAAAGAAGAAAGGAGAAAGAGAAAGAAAAAGGGAAGGAGAGGAAAGAAGAGAAAAAGAAGAGGGAGGATGAAGAAGAGAATCAAGAAAAGGAGGAGAGAGAAAAAAAGGAAGAAAAGAAAAAGAAGGAAAAAGGGAAGGAGAGGAAAGAAGAGAAAAAGAAGGGGGATAAAGAGGAGAAACAGGAGAAGGAGGAGAGAGAAAAGAAAAAAGAAAGAAGAAAAGAAAGAGAAGGAAAAAGGAAAGGAGAGGAAATAAGAGAAGAAGAAGGAGGACGAGAAGTAGAAACAGGAGGAAGAGGAAAGAGAAAAGAAGGAAGAGGAGAAAGAGAAGAAACAAGGAAAAGAAAGGAAAGAAAAGAAAAAGAAGGAGGAGGAAAATGAGGAGAATGGGGAGGAAGAGGAAAGAAAAAAGAAGGAAGAGGAGAAAGAGAAGGAAAAAGGGAAGGAGAGGAAAGAAGAGAAAAAAGAAGAAGAAGAAGGAGGAGGAGGAGGAGGAGGAAGGGGAGGGGGAGGATTAAGGATAGAACTGAGATCGAGAGAAAGAGGAAGAAGGATGGGGGGTAGGGGGAGGAGATAGAGGAGGAATATACACAGGAGGAGAAGGAAGAAGAAGAGAAGAGGAGGATGAGGAGGAGGGTAAAGAGGACGAGGAGGAGACGTAGGTGGTGGGGTTGGTGGAAGAGGAGATGGATGGGGTGGAGGAGGTAGAAGGAAGGATTCCTTTGCGGTGGAGTAGGTGGAACTTACGAGTTAAGAGAGAAGATAAGGTGAAGAACAGTATAGGAGGAGGAGGAGGAAGACGAAAAAGAGAAAGAGGAAGAGGAAGAGGAAGAGGAAGAGGAAGAGGAAGAGGAAGAGGAAGAGGAAGAGGAAGAGGAAGAGGAAGAGGAAGAGGAAGGATAAGAGGAATAGAGAACATAGAACTTAAAATATAGAACAGAGAACACAGAACACCTAGCATAGAACATAGAACACAGAACACAGCATGAAATATAGAACATAAAACAGAGAAGGTAGAACGTGGAATCTAGGACATAGAATATAGAATAGAGAACCTAGAACATAGAACGTTGAACATAGAACAGAGTATAGTACATAGAACATATATCGTACAACGTAAAATATAGAACATAAAACACAGAGAATAAAACAGAGAACATAGAAGAATTAAGATAGAACATAGAGCATAGAAATAAAACAGAGAATATAGAACGCAGAACGTAGAACGTATAACATAGGACATAGAACATAGACCAAAGAACATGGAACATAGCATGTAGGATAGAGAACGTATAAAGTATAACATGGAACATAGAACAGAGAACACAAAACAGAGATCATAGAATATAGAACATAGACTGTAGAATAGAAAATATAGAACATAGAATACAGAACTTAGTACATAGAACGTAGTACATAGAACGTAGAACATAGAACATAGAACAAAGAACATAGAACACGATCTACTGCATATACCTATGTACATACACCCCCCATCCATCCAGGAAAAGACCCTCGAGCGATCTCTTTTCAAAGGACTCTATTGTCTTTTCGCGATGTAAATTTGTTCATTCCTTCTCTCCTCATGACCCCATCATTATCCAATGAGGCTCAGGCACAGCAAACAAAGGGTAAGGCTCGGTAATTACTGAATGTAGAGTCTAATTAAGTTGTCATATTTTTGTGTTTTGTTCCGTTCTGATTGCCGCGTCCCATCCCACGGCGGGGAACATTATCGGCGTCGTTAGGTTAGGGAAGAGAGAGTCTTGATATGTCACGTAAGAAAATTAATGAAGGTGAAGGTGAAGATGAAGATGAAGATGAAGATGAAGATGAAGATGAAGATGAAGATGAAGATGAAGATGAAGATGAAGATGAAGGTGAGGATGAAGATGAAGATGAAGATGAAGATGAAGATGAAGATGAAGATGAAGATGATGATGATGATGATGATGTTGAAGATGAATGTGAAGAAGAAGAAGAAGAAGAAGAAGAAGAAGAAGAAGAAGAAGAAGAAGAAGAAGAAGATCCTGATGATGAAGATGAAGATAAAGATAAAGATAAAGATAAAGATATATATAAAAATGAAGATGAAGATGAGGATGAGGATGAGGATGAGGATGACGATGAAGATGAAGGTGAAGATGAAGATGAAGATGAAGATGAAGATGAAGATGAAGATGAAGATGGAATAAAGATGATGATGAAGTTGAATATGAATATGAAGGAGGAGAAGAAGAAGAAGAAGAAGAAGAAGAAGAAGAAGAAGAAGAAGAAGAAGAAGAAGAAGAAGAAGAAGAAGAAGAAGAAGAAGAAGAAGAAGAAGAAGAAGAAGAAGAAGAAGAAGAAGAAGAAGAAGAAGAAGAAGAAGATGGTGATGGTGATGATGATGATGATGATGATGATGATGATGATGATGATGATGATGATGATGATGATGATGATGATGATGATGATGATGATGATGATGATGATGAAGAAGAAGAAGAAGAAGAAGAAGAAGAAGAAGAAGAAGAAGATGATGATGATGATGATGATGATGATGATGATGATGATGATGATGATGATGATGATGATGATGATGATGATGATGATGATGATGATGATGATGATGATGATGATGATGATGATGATGATGAAGATGAAGATGATGATAAAGGTGAATGTGAATGTCAATGTGAATGTGAATGTGAATGTGAAGGTGAAGGTGTAGGTGTAGGTGAAGGTGTAGGTGTAGGTGAAGATGAAGATGAAGATGAAGATGAAGATGAAGATGTAGATGAAGATGAAGATGAAGATGAAGATGAAGATGAAAATGAAGATGAAGATGAAGATGTAGATGTAGATGAAGATGAAGATGATGAAGATGAAGATGAAGATGAAGAAATCGGTTTCACTGTAATGCTGAGACACGGGACATAAAACAAAAAACGGCTTAAAGTGGATCCAGCGGAGTTTCTGTTTAATTCTGACGTTCAAAAAGACTCATTTTTAAGGAGTTTTATTTTAGTGTTGCTTTGATAGCTAAATTTATGTTAAACCAATATTTTAATAACAACAGATTATTTATCACACCATTTACGGTTGTCATTGTATGGGGCAGAGACATGGAATCTATGAGAGGCAGACAGGAAAAGTTTAAATGTGTCTGAGATGAAATGCCTGAGAAGTGTGATAGGGGTTACTAGGCTGGATAGAGTGAGAAATGAGGAGGTGAGGAGGAGAGCTGGGGTGGAATAGGAAATGGCAGATAGGGCTGATGAAAGAGTATTGGAATGGTTTGGACACATGGAAAGAATGAGTGAAGAAAATTAATAATAGAAAAAAGTATGGTTGGCAAAGGTGAAGAGAGTGAACTTGAGGGAACGACCGAGGATGAGATGGATGGATGGGGTGAAAAGTGCGTTGAGGAAGAGGAAAATGTCTGTTGAGCAAGGGAGGGAGAAGGCAGGAGATAGGTGTGAGTGGAGAATGGGGTGATGCAAGGAAGGGAGGGGGTGGGGGGAGGGGGGAGGGAGGGAGTGGTTATGTATGAATAATGTATTAACTCAGCGCTAAGGGATTTCTCCACATTTTATTTAATGTAATTTTATTTGTTTATTTATTTATTTATTTACTAATTATTATTAATTATTATTATTATTATTATTATTATTATTATTATTATTATTATTATTATTATTATTATTATTATTATTATCATTATTATCATTATTATTATTATTAATTATTATTATTATTATCATTATTATTATTATCATTATTATTATCATTATTATTATCATTATTATTATTATTATCATTATCATTATTATTATTATTATTATTATTATTATTATTATTATTATTATTATTATTATTATTATTATTATTATTATTATTATTATTATTATTATTATTATTATTATTATTATCATTATTATTATCATTATTATTATTACTATTATTATTATTATTATTATTTGCATGAGAGGACGGAGACGGGAGAAGGGGATGGGGGGTGGGGGATGGACGCCGATGAAGTGAAGCGGCCTTGCTGTAGATATGCAGTGTCTTGTTGCATTGCTTCTGACCCAGGGCAGTGGTCGGGATACAGGGATGACCTGTCATCTATGAGGAGCTAAGATGGGAAAGGGTGGAAAGGGTGGTGGATGGGGGGAGTGGAATGAGTGGGAGTGGAATGGGTGGGAGTGGGT
>NC_134786.1:7065969-7075969 GCF_046742065.1 Oratosquilla oratoria
ACCTAACCTAACCTAACCTAATCTAACCTAACCTAACCTAACCTAACCTAACCTAACCTAACCTAACCTTCTTCAACGTACCGTCGAATATCACTGTGATACGTGGGATGTATAGACAACTATAAAATGAAAATATTATTGGAAGAAAAAAAGAAAAGAAAGAAAATCAAATAAGAAATAAGAGAAGACAAGAAAACGTCGTCCTGAGTGCAGTGGGAAGTGTGTGTGGCCTTGACGGAGAGGATTCCACAAAAAAAAAAATGGAAGAAAAAAAAAAAGAAAGAAGAGAAAGAAAAAAGGAAGGAAGAAAGGAAGAAAGGACGAAAGGAAGAAATGAAGGAAGGAAGAAGGGAAGAAAGGAAGAAAGGAAGAAAGGAAGAAAGGAAGAAAAGAAGAAAGAAGAATAAAAGAAAGGAAGGAAGAAATGAAGGAAGAAAGGAAGAAAGGAAGAAATGAAGGAAGGAAGAAAGGAAGAAAGGAAGGGAAGAAGAAAGAACGAAAGAAAGAAAGAAAAAGAAAGAAAAAAGAAAGAAACAAACAAACAAAGAAGAATAAAAGAAAGGAAGAAATGAGGGAAGAAAAGAAGAAAGGAGGAAAAGAAGAAAGAGGAAAGAAAGAAAGAAAAAGGAAAGAAAGAAAAAGGAAAGAAAGAAAGAAAAGGAAAGAAAGAAAAAAGAAAAAGAAAGAAAAATTAAAAAAGAATGAAAAAGAAAGAAAGAACGAAAGGAAGAAGAAAGGAAGAAAGAAAAAAGAAAGGATGAAAGATAGAAAGAAAGAAAGATGGAAAAACGAAAGAAAGAAAGAAAGAAAGAAGAAAGGAAGAAAGAAAGAGTGGAAAAACTTATACGTATTTCCTGGACATTACGTTGTGTCGAAATTGCTACATCACTGCTAATGCGTTTTGTAACTGAACACTTATTTGGCTGGATCAGTGTATAAACAAACTCGAGAAACTATACAACCTAAAAGAGTCATTTGTCGTTTTGGGGCAGAGAGTAAGAGGATACTTCTATGTATCTATTTTTCATGGTTAGGATCTGGAAATTGTTTAAAAAAGGCTCAATATAAAGCAATTGTTTTATTCATTCTGTCAAGACACCTTTATATTTTCATCGCGTATGGAGTACCAGGGAATCGTATTGAGGGAATCAGATTTATGGAACAAATATTCTAGTGACCTAACGTATTTACTGCCGTATAAAACGCGGATATTTTTTTGTTTTCAAATATATAAAATAAAATCCTTGCGCCTGTCACAGTATTGTGTTTCATGCTCAGAATCATGTATTTTCCCTACAAAACCACTTTAAAGTATCTTTCAATTAAATGTATGATAAAACTATTTTTTTCCACAAAATTTCTGTACAGGGATCCATCTTAAGCGAGAGCAGCCCTACGGACCAGGGTCACGTACGTACGTAGTATTCTTTTATGACTAGAGACTGAAAAAAAAATCCAGATCTTCTATTCTTTTGTTCTTCCGTTTTGCTACCCTCCTTGAATATATTTTTAACCACCTCTGTGACTTCACAATTTATTCCGTGAATAGTACTCAGCGTCTCCTAGCGTAGGCTTCTCACCTTTTAATTTTATAATCTATTTCAACCTTAATCCATCCTTACCAATCCTCAAGGATGGCATTGCTACTTACTTCTGACAGAATACTAATCTTACATTTACGATCAATGCAAATATATTCATTGGACAGAAAATTATATTGAATAAATCTTAATATTGGGATCCTTCTGCAACCCTTGAAAACTGAATGAAATACAATTATAACGATAAACGAGGCAGAAGGCGAAGGAAATACACGAGGATTAATGGGGGAATCTTAATGCTCTAACGTTTCGACCTATAGTGTCTTGATCACAAAGCTAACAACTTACGTGAATCAAAGATAGTATATAAACAATCGGGTCATCTCTTGGGGCGCCTAGGGGACTTCATCACTCGAGTTTGATTGTGTGTGTGATGTTTATTTTCTTTTATCATTAACGAACTTGTGACTCATGTACAAGTGCATTCATTGATCCCTGAGGAACTCCACTTCTGTCTTTCACGAAGGTTTCAAAACGGCGACAAGACGTTGTCTAATTCGAATCTCTACGCTTTGAACCATTTCGAAGCTTCTCTGTAAAACATAACCTGAAAATCGAATTCTTCAACGAAATGTCAAGCCCCAATGGATCAAGCAACTATGATTCTTGCATCCTCAGAACATAAGGGTGAAAGTTGATCTGTCTAATGCGTCTTTTCAGGCCCCGAAAATTCGTTTAAGAATACGAATGGAAGTGTTTGGAGCTCGTGAGCTCCAGAAAGGTTGCTGGCATAGACGTGCATAACAAATCAGGAAAATGGAGAAAAAAAAAGAAAAAAAAAAGTATGATAAATCAGGAAAGTGGAAGGAGATGGAAAAGATTCATGATAAATCAGGAAAGTGGAAGGATTTTTTTTTCAACTGCACAATAAATCAAGAAAGTGGAAGGAGATAGAAATGTACACAATAAATCAGGAAAGTGGGAGGAAATGTGTTAAAAATTGCACAATAAATCAGGGAAGTGGAAGGAAATGTGTTAAAAATTGCACAATAAATCAGGGAAGTGGAAGGAAATGTGTTAGAAATTGCACAATAAACCAGGAAAGTGGAAGGAAATGTGTTAAAAATTTCACAATAAAACAGGAAAGTAGAGCGAGATAGAAAAGTACACAATAAAACAGGAAAGGGAAAAAAATGCACAAACTCAGGAAAGTGGAGGAAAATAGTTTAAAAATATATAAATCATTAAAGTGGAAATGAATAGTAAATAAAGTGCAAATAAATCAGGAAAGTGATTTTTTAAAGTGTACAATAAATCAGGGAAGTTATTTCTAAAGTGCACAATAAATCAGGAAATTTATTTTTAAAGTGTACAATAAATTAGGGAAGTGATTTTTTTTAAAGTGTACAATAAATCAGAAAAGAGGAAGAAGATAGAAAAGTACACAATAAATCTGGAAAATGGAAAATAGTGCACAATAAATCAGGAAAGAGGGTGGAAATAGTTTAAAAAGTATATAATAAATCAGATAAGAAATAGGAAACAAATTTGACCATAAATAAGGATAAGTGGAAGAAAATATTAAAAAAATTGAAAAATAAATTAAGAAAGTGGAAGGAATTAATATATAAAAAGAAAAAATTAAAATATGACAGAGATGAAAATATATATTTTTTCTTTTGATAATTGGAGAATCTGAGCTATCTATGATCAAAAGAATAGATTAATCCCCTTCCCATGGTGACTTACTTCGAATTCTTTATTCTGGTCAACGTTAGAATGATTTATTCATGTAAGTTGAGGACAAATTGGAATCCCAATCAATCATCAATTCATCAATCAATCGAGGTACAATAGATTCCGGATCTGTTCCATGTTTGAATATAATCTTCTGCCATTAGGCAAAATAGAATCCTCAAAGGCGTCACGAAACAAGAAATCCTGTAGTTACAAAAAAAAAAAAAAAAACGAAGAAAAAGGAATAAAGGAGAAGAGTTAAGAAAAATGGGAAGAGGGGTGGAAGCACACACACATAAAAAGAATAATGTTGTGGTTACGGAAAAAGAGAGGAGAATTATAAAAAGAAAGAAAAATATGACATAAAGAAGGGTAGGGAGAGAGACACACAGCAAAAGAACTAGGATAAGGTTAAAAAAAGGAGAAATAAAAATAATAAGAAAGAGAACTAACAAAGAAAAAAGAAATGTAGCAAAAAAAAAAAAAAAGTAAAAAAGAAAAAGAAAAAAAAATGAAATGAAAAAGTAATGGACAAGACAAAGAGCCATTCGGAAATAGCGTAGAAAGAAAGAAAAAAAAAAGGACGAAAACGTCGGGAGAATGTGTCTGCCCATTCACCAAAAAAAAAAAAAAAAAAAAAAAAAAAAAATGAAATTTGAATAACCGTTATGAATTACAAAGCCGTTGCAAATGGTCCAAATTAAGGCCGATCCGTTGGAATTAACGACACGGCGCTAACGATGACAGACACCAATGGCTCTTTGGCAGTTCCAGACCTAGCTGCCATCTATTCCCTCCTAGAAATGAGGACAGTGAACGCCAAAACGATATAGATAAATCATCTAAGCTCCAAATCTCGCGTCAAAAGTTGAAATGAATATTTGAATGATAAGACGTGACATTTGAAAGAGAATATAAATCTTAATAATTCCATCGCGTTTTTTGACTTTCGTATTAGTTTTGGATTCCTCCATCTATTCAATTTTATTATCCATAAGTGGCGGATGGGGAGTGGAATGGGTGGAAGTACGTACGTGCCTTTCACTTGGCTACCCCCCTTACAAGGGGAAAAAGCTCTTAATATATATATATAATATATATATATATATATATATATATTATATATATATATATATATTTGTTGAGACATTATGACAGGTTGACATGAATAGGAATAGGAAACACAGGAGCCTTAGTCTGAGTTTATTCCTGACTAGTTTCGCAGGTATGTGCACCATTCCTTGGAAAAAAGCATACCTGCGAAACTAGTCAGGAATAAACTCAGACTAAGACTCCTGTGTTTCCTACTCCCACTTACGTCATAGATATACAGATAGACAGAAACTATACATAGTCTGAGTTTATTCCTGACTATTTTCAAAGGTATGCATGCTATTCCTTTGAAAAAAAAGCATACCTGCGAAACTAGTCAGGAATAATCTCAGACTAAGTCTCCTGTGTTTCCTACTCCCACTTTCGTCATAGATATATGGAAAGACGCAGAGTGCAGGGTGATCTAATAGTAAATAGAGGGTTCAAGTGGATCAAAGGCTTTAACAAGGGTGATGCAAACAAGGTCATTATATTAAAACAACAGGGCAGGACTCGCAGTAATGGTTATAAACTGGACAAATTTAGATTTAAGAAGCAAATAGGCAAGAATTGATTCACTAATAGGGTGGTCAACGAATGGAATAGACTTAGTAACCATGTAGTAGTGAGCGCTGAAACTATCGGCTATTTTAAGAAATGGTTAGACAACTTTATGGATGGGGATGACAGGTGGTAATGGACATGGAACTGCCTAGTGTAGGCCTTATGGTCTCTTGCAGTCTCCTTCATATGTTCTTATGTATGTATACTCTCCTTCTGGTAGGGTGGGGCGCAATTGGAAGCATGTTGGTCTCGCATTCGCTTAGTTGTGGGTTCGAGTTCTGCACTGTTTTCCGATTCCTAGCAGTAGTGACTGTTACCTATCCCATTAGTCCCCAAAGCGCGTACATAGGGCAAAGGTTGCGGCTTCGGCCGCAGCTACTCAGCGCCTCCTGGGGTACGCTCCTCACCTTTAAACCTTTATAATCTATTTCAACCTTGATCAAAGCTTACGTGGAATAAAACCTTATGATGTTAACCTGAATAAAATATTTCAATAATCTAACCTAGATATCTAACCCCAGGCGAGGGTTAACCATCATAGTTTAACTAAGTTTATCTGCTAAGTCTTTACTAAACGGAGTCTCCTTTAAGTGTAAGCCTAACCTGAAACTGAGACGTTTGCGACACAGGCGACGCAGCCGACACAGGGGACGCAGCACAGGGCAAAGGCAGACTTCCTGTTGCTGAACTGAAGTATAGTTTGAGCTTCTCCCTCACTTGAAATGATTTCAGCATTTCAAGTGAGAGAGAAGTTTAAAATGTACGTCAATTCAGTAACAGGAAGTCTGCCTTAGCTCTGTGCTGCGTCACCTGTGTTGGCTGTGTCGCCTGTGTCGGCTGCGTCGCCTGTGTCGGCTGCGTCGCCTGTGTCGGCTGCGTCGCCTGTGTCGGCTGCGTCGCCTGTGTCGGCTGCGTCTCAGTTTGAGCTTAAGCTTATCGTCTGGTGTTGGCCAGAATAAAATATTTGAGGTTTGTGACCGCAGCCAAGGGGAGGGGGGAAGGGGGTTGGCTTGAGTACTCCTACCCCACACAGTTCCCCTCCCCTTACCTACTTTTTTTTTTTTTTTTTTTTTTTTTACCTACCGCCAGTATTCCTTTCAGCACATGGGCTATGTGATGTGTGTAAATCAATATCCCAACTACTGGATAACGAAAAGAAAAAGTGTGAAGGAAGTTCAAGATGGTATGAATAAGAGTGCAAGATGTGCAAGAAAAGTGCAAGACAATAAGAATGAAATAAGAAAAAGTCAAAAAGAAAATTCACAGAGAGACGCTGAAGGACATATCCGAGCTGGACAAGTAAAAAGCGACAGCGATGTTGACACACGTAGCATGAAGCTCTAGTGGGAAGGTGCAAAGAGTAGTTTCATAAATGGCGCATTTTCGTAATTGAAATAGTTATTTATTTACACTTTTTAGCATGTTTCTTAAATATGTATATTTTCATATTCCGTGTACTGGTGAAAAAAGAAAAAATATGTATATACGTGTATATATATATATATATATATATATATATATATCACACACACACACACACACACACACACACACACACACACACACACACACACACACACACACACACACACACACACACACACACACACAGGTATCACACACACACATTTCGACCACTTTATCGAGGAAAAATGCGCCATTTTGAAATTTTCTTAAAGTGAAATTATGTAACTTAATTTTACTTCGTTGTCCGATTTTGAGTTGATCAAGCATTTCTAAAATGATATGTTTCCGTTTAATTAGAAGAAAATTATTTGATGGGTGAAAAAGAAATGAATGAATATGATTAGAATGCACACACACACACACACACACACACACACACACACACACACACACACACACACACACATATATATATATATATATAGATGTGTGTGTGTGTGTGTGTGTGTGTGTGTGTGTGTGTGTGTGTGTGTGTGTGTGTGTGTGTGTGTGTGTGTGTGTGTGTGTGTGTGTGTGTGTGTGTGTGCATTCTAATCATATTCATTCATTTCTTTTTCACCCATCAAATAATTTTCATGTGATTAAACGGAAACATATCATTTTAGAAATGCTTGATCAACTCAAAATCGGACAACGAAGTAAAATTAAGTTACATAATTTCACTTTAAGAAAATTTCAAAATGGCGCATTTTTCCTCGATAAAGTGGCCGAAATGAAAATGCCTGAAATTGGATTTCTATGAAATGTCCATAAATTGGAAGCTCCGGGCTATATTCATGAAAATAAAGCAAAATTTTTCCTTTCCTAGGTAATATCGATTGGTAGGCATGTTCATATAAGTTGGTAGGCCTGGTAATAACGGTTGGTAGGCCTGATATTACCGGTTGGTAGGCCTGATGATATCGGTTGGTAGGCCTCCTGATATAGGTTGGTAGGCCTGATGATATAGGTTGGTAGGCCTGGCCTGATGATATTGGTAGGAGGACTAATGATACCGGTTGGTAGGCCTGCTGATATCCGTTGGTAGGCCTGATGATATAGGTTGGTAGGCCTGGTCTGATGATATAGGTTGGTAGGCTTGGCCTGATGATATAGGTTGGTAGGACTGATAATATCGGTTGGTAAGCCTGATGATATAGGTTGGAAGGCCTGGTGATATCGGTTGTAGGCCTGATGGTATCGGTTGGTAGGCCTGGTGGTATCGGTTGGTAGGCCGGATATCGATTGGTAGGACTGATAACATTGTTTGGTAGGCCTGGACTGATGATACCTGTAGGTAGGCCTGATAATATCAGTTGGTAGGCCTGATGATATCGGTTGATAGGCCTGATGATATCGGTTGGTAGGCCTGATATCGGTTGGTAGGCCTGATAATATTGGTTGGCAGGCCGCCGAAAACAACAGATAAATAAGTAAATAAATAAATAAATAAACAAATAAGTAAATAGATGAAATATAAATAGAAATGAAATAATAAAAAAATATGAAAATTAAAATAGAAAGTAATAATAATAATAATAATAATGATAATAATAATAATAATAATAATAATAATAATAATAATAATAATAATAATAATAATAATAGTAATAGTAATAATAGTAATAGTAATAATAGTAATAATAATAATAGTAATAATAATAATAGTAATAATAATAATAGTAATAATAATAGTAATAATAATAATAGTATTAATAATGATAGTAATGATGATAATAATAATAATAATAATAATAGTAATAATAGTAATATAGTAATAGTAATATAATGATAATAGTAATATAATAATAATAGTAATATAATAATAATAGTAATACAATAATAATAGTAATACAATAATAAAAGTAATAATAGTAATATAATAATAGTAATAATAGTAAAATAGTAATTATAATAGATATAATAATAATAATAATAATAATAGTAATAATAATAGAAATAATAGTAACAATAGTAATAGTAATTATAGTAATAATAATAGTAATAGTAATAATAATAGTAATGGTAATAAGTAGTAATAGTAATAATAGTAATAATAGTATTAATAGTAATAGTAGTAATATTAATAGTAATAGTAATAATGATGATAGTAATAATATCAATAATAATAATAATAGTAATAATAATAATAATAGTAATAATAATAATAATAATAGTAATAATAATAATAATAATAATAATAATAATAATAATAATAATAATAATAATAATAATAATAATAATAATAATAATAATAATAATAATAATAGTAATAATAATAATAATAATAATAATAATAATAATAATAATAATAATAATAATAATAATATTAATAATAATAATAATAATAATAATAATAATAATAATAATATAATAATAATAATAATAATAATAATAATAGTAATAATAATAATAATAATAATAATAATAATAATAATAATAATAATAATGATAATAACAATAATAATAACAATAATAATAACAATAATAATAACAATAAATAATAACAATAAGTAATAATAATAATAATAATAATAATAATAATAATAATAATAATAATAATAATAATAATAATAATAATAATAATAATAATAATAATAATAATAATAATAATAATAATAATAATAATAATAATTACAAAATAAAGAAACGAATAATAATAATAATACAAATAAACCAGTCAGCCAGCCAAAATTCCCCGTCGTTAGAAAAAAAAGAAAGAAAAAAAAGTCCACACTCATTTCATTGCAAAACAACTTGGAGGGTCAATCGAGAACTTGGGCGAATTTAAGTTCTGGTCAAATGAGAACTTTGACGAATTTAAGTTCTGACGAATTTCTATGAGGTGAAGCCCTCCCGAGTCTTCGCATTTGCTTCCAGTCCCTCAACTCGATCCCCTCAACTCCCTCAACTCTGCTTTCAGGGCCCTGTCTCGGATTGATGAATGGATTGGCAGCCATTCATGGCTCGAGGTTTTACCTTATGTTCTACCCCTAAAAAGAATAGAATAGAATAAAATAAAATAAAATAAAATAGATAAATAAATAAATAAATGAATAATAGATAAATAAATAAATAAATAAATAAAATAGAATATGTAAATAAATAACTTAATTAAATAATTAGTTAATAGATAAATGAATAAATGAATAAAACAAAAATAAACAAATGAAGAAAATAAAATAAATTGATGAATAATACATAGATAAATAAATAAATATAATAGATAACTAAATAATAATAAAAAAAGTAAATAAATAAAAAAAATAGATAAATAGATAAATGAATAAAAATTGAATAGATTAAAATATGACAAATAAAGAATAAACTGAAATAGAATAATATAAAATGAAATGAATGCAAAATAAGATAAAATAGTATAAGGTAAAATTAATAAAAAATTGATAAGTTTATATAGAATAAAACAAAATGAAGTAAAAAAAGTAAATAAAAAATAAATAAAAAAATACAATGAAATAGATAAAACAAATTAATTGAAAAAAAATAATAATAGTTCACGGAACAAGTGAAATATTACTAAGTCTACATTAATTAAATGTTTTCTTGAGTTTTTTTTATATATCTGAATAAAATCGCCTGGCGGCATAAGGAATAAACAC
>NC_134786.1:7083469-7085969 GCF_046742065.1 Oratosquilla oratoria
CACAGCTGAGCTTTCTTGTCCATATTTAATGGAACGTTTATGTTCGATCATGCTAGTGTCCAAATCCCTCCCAGTCTGTCCGATGTAAACTAAGTCACAACCTTTTCATAGAATCGAATAAACCCCTTGACTATGCTCTTTTTTCAACCTTTGGTTGACATTTACCACCTTTTTATTAATGGTGTTAGGATGATAATTAATTAAGTTTAATTTGTCTTTGTGAAGAAAGTTGGTCGAAGGAATAAATGAATCAGAAAAGGGAACGACTAAGGAGCTTTTGTCCAATGAAAATTTAGAGGAAATGGGGGTGGTGTTGAAAAAATTAGATCTCGCTCGGCTGAGGGCTTTGACCAAGAACCAATCCGGGTAAGCTAATTTACTAAGTTGAGATTTTATCATATTTAACTCTCCTTCAAGAAACTGGGGGCTGCAAATTCTAAGACCTCGAAGAAATAATCCTGAGGCGACGCTACTTTTTACTTTGTCTGGGTGACTGCTGAAGAAATGGAGATAACTACCAGAATGGGTTTCTTTTCTATAGACGGTAAAAGCAAGTTGATTCCCGTCAGTGGTTTTCACGTACAAATGTGTGATTACATTTTTCACTTGTTATATATATATGTGTGAGTGTCTAAAAGAGGCCACTCGAAATTATGCCTTCTACTTCCTGACATCAACTCGCGTGGTAAGATATTTGCCTTTTTTCAAATTCAGAAGAGCCATCCGTGAAGAATGTATTCGTCGGAACAGTGATGAAATTACTCATCCTTTGGTATTCGAACCCTAGGCCGTGTAGTACGAGACGAGGATGATGCTAATTACTACAATTAGGTAAATACATTTAGGTAAACACAGTGATTGGGGTTCATATATGAAGCATAAAACTCATGGTTCCAACTGTGGGAAGATGTCAAATAATCCATTTCGCTTTGAACAAGAAACAAAAGAAGTATGACATCAGAAAAAACGTTGTTCGCATTGAATACGCGTTTGTTTTTGCTTTACTGATGGCTGTTATTCTTCATAACCTTATCAGAGGAATTAATCAGGATGAAACTTAGGATGAAGCAAAAGGAAGGGATAAACTCCAAGGTTACAAGGACTTCACAATGAAAGTGAGTGAACCTGAAGCAGAATTTGTTAGATAACTTGCTCTCCTCCGAGGAGTACAATTCTCATGAGTTGGAACAAAAGTTTGAAAAAAAGGACACCAACCTGGCTCAGAAAATAGAAATTGATCTATATAAAGTGAAATATGACGCTTCGATGAACGAGAGGATTAATCTTCTTAATGCCAGACAGGCAATCAAGACAAAGATCAAATAAAACATGGATAAGTTCAAAGAATTGTTTGTTGTTCGGGAAGGTTGGTTATTTATCCAAATAAAAGATACAGATAACCTGAAAGAGGTGATGGAACAGCATAGAAAGAAAAAAACATGGAATGGAAGAAAGAACAATGTTTATGTAGAAATAAAATCTCTTGTCAGAGGTGTAGCAGATATGACAAGATGTGTCATAATAGTTGGTTGGCAGGAAGAACATACTATTTCATGGAAGGTGCGCTAGGAATATGAGACAAAAAAAAATTGAGAAATTAATTCCATGATTACATTGAATCAACTCGAATGGGAATTATCAGGTTCGCGGTATGTTTAGCTTAGCCCAGGAAAGAAAGGAATGACTTCCGTTCAATGAAAATAAAGTTTCAGATACAAATAAACTAGTCAGCAAGTGTTGGAAGTTAGTAGGACAAGATAAGTTTAAAAACATATAGATGAAGGAAGATACAGCTGAGGATGAACGTGTAAAGATACGGGAACTTGTAAAAGAAGCCAAATTAAATATACATATATATATATATATATATTATATATATATATATATATATATATATATATACATATATATATGTATATGTATGTATATATATATATATATTATATATATATATATATATATATATCAAATACATATTTTTTTCAGAAGAGAGTGTTCTCAATCATAGAGTAAAGAAATCGTTTTGGTATATACAGGAGGTAAACATAGCTCAGTAAGCACCATAAGAAAGCTAAAACTAACTAATGCCAATACAAATGATTTACTATCAACCAGGTTGAAGATATATGATTACCTGTTGGTAAATGAGCCTGGTATTTTGTGCTTAATAAAAACCAAGTTCCTAATAAATGTTGATCTATAATTGGGAATAATAAATACACCATGTGGAGAAAGACAGAGAATATAGAATGTGTGGTGGAGTGACAGTTGTTGCAAAAAAAAATTCAAAATTGTGGAAGAAGTAAATCTAAACGGAGGCAAAAATGAAGCAATCCAACTGAAAATTAGAATTAAATGGCCGAGTAGACGAGACATAGTGAAATATGCCTCCTCTCCCAAGAAGGAAGCTAAATATCAAGACATTTTGTATGGCACAACTTTAAGATATTACTGAACAAAACAATAGTATAGCCCTTGCGGGAGACTATAATTGTAATGA
>NC_134786.1:7090969-7128469 GCF_046742065.1 Oratosquilla oratoria
GAAGAAGAAGAAAAAAGAGGAAGCAGAAGAAAAAAGAAAAAGGAAGCAGAAAAAAAAAGAAAGAAGAAGAAGAAGAAGAAGAAGAAGAAGAAGAAGAAGAAGAAGAAGAAGAAGAAGAAGAAGAAGAAGAAGAAGAAGAAGAAGAAGAAGAAGAAGAAGAAAAAGAAGAAGAAGAAGAAGAAGAAGAAGAAGAAGAACAACAACAACAACAACAACAAGACTTGTTTTTATGGTCTAGGATTCACCAGCGCCCCCACCTCTGCGGTCAATCTCATACGTTACGGTACGTCTTAATGAACTGAGGAAGTTTATTTATTGGTTACGGGTATTTCTCTTGTATAGAGAGTTGTGTAGAGATAGTAGCTACATTGGTGTTTTGTTCCCTAGGATCTGCTGTAGTGTCAATGTTGTTTAAAGGTGTAGATGACAGAAGGTCAATGCTTCCTCTTCGTTAGTCTTTTGGTTATCATTGTTATTCATAACGCTTTTCGGTGACCTTGCTAAGGGCGACTTCCCAGTATACTTAGGGTACATTTCATAGCCCCATATAAGGTAAGTAGAGTGGATCCTGAATAGTGCTGCTCTGTCGCGCAGGCTACTACTGAGCTTCTAGGCTTATCATAGTCGACAAATGAGGCCACTCCGCATCATCGCTGGATGACATGTACTTGATATTTGCAAAAATTAAGTTATTATTAGTAAGTGGGAATGAAGACTGGCGTTGATTTCGCTCACAGTATCAAATCCCGAATGGGGATTTAATCACTTAGAGGTAGTGAGATAGGAGCTGGTTTTCTTTTCCTTCAGTCTACTTTCGAATCTCACCTGAAGACCTTGTCTCCCCTCGTCTTGAGTAGAGGAGTTATCATACTGGGTTATCTTTCCTTCAACCTCCAATTCGTCGGTGGTACCACCCACCTTCAGAACTTTTTCCGCCGGAAAATCACTGGTGAACTATTTTGTTTTCTTAATAATTTACATAAAATTCCTTCGCGAAAGCTGCGGCCGACAAATCTGCCTCAAATGTCGGAGGAAGCATAGCCCAGTGTGATAACACCTTAAGAGACAAGACGGAGAGGTAGAGGAGGAGGAGGAGGAAGAGGAAGAGGAAGAAAAAGAAGAGGAAGAAAAAGAAGAGGAAGAGGAAGAAAAAGAAGAGGAAGAAAAAGAAGAGGAAGAAAAAGAAGAGGAAGAAAAAGAAGAGGAAGAGGAAGAAAAAGAAGAGGAAGAGGAAGAAAAAGAAGAGGAAGAAAAAGAAGAGGAAGAGGAAGAAAAAGAGGAAGAAAAAGAGGAAGAGGAAGAAAAAGAAGAAAAAGAAGAGGAAGAGGAAGAAAAAGAGGAAGAGGAAGAAAAAGAAGAGGAAGAAGAAAAAGAAGAGGAAGAAGAAAAAGAAGAGGAAGAAAAAGAAGAGGAAAAAGAAGAAGAAGAAGAAGAAGAAGAAGAAGAAGAAGAAGAAGAAGAAGAAGAAGAAGAAGAAGAAGAAGAAGAAGAAGAAGAAGAAGAAGAAGAAGAAGAAGAAGAAGAAGAAGAAGAAGAAGAAGAAGAAGAAGAAGAAGAAGAAGAAAAAGAAGAAGAAGAAGAAGAAGAAGAAGAAGAAGAAGAAGAAGAAGAAGAAGAAGAAGAAGAAGAAGAAGAAGAAGAACAACAACAACAACAACAACAAGAGTGTTGTTGTTAATGGTCTGTGATTTACCAGCGCTCCCATCTCTGTGGTCAATCTCATACGTTACGGTACGTCTTAATTAATTGAGGAAGTTTATTTCTTGGTTACGGGTCTTTCTCTTGTATAGAGAGTTGTATAGACGGAGAGAACTGAGAGACATCGGAGAATAAACCACACCAATTCGTGAAAACCTAACCCCCTGTATATACATATGTGTATTATGTACATATTATGTGCATATTATGTACATATTATGTACATATTATGTAATATTATGTACATACTATGTACATATTATGTACATATTATGTACATATTATGTAATATTATGTACATATTATGTACATATTATTCTTTTGGTGCATTTTGTTTGACTCACGCTACTATCGGGACGAATGGAAGTACAGTTACATTCACTTCTGAGAACTACACTGCCTGACACCTAAGGAGCTGTGGGGTACGCATATCTTTGGGTCGCAAACTTACGACATGATGAAATCTTACGACCTCTTAAAGTTATTCGTATCGTAAGTGCTCATCGCAAAGAAATACACTCGTTAAGGCTTTAAGCGGGCCTTACACGATCAATATTATTGCGCAATATTCCGTATTGTACAATATTACCGACGGATAGGGATGGTATTGAAGAGCCACACGTGTTATTCTTCAATACCATCCCTACATTGTCAATAATATTGTACAATACGGAATATTGCGCAATAATATTGAAGTGAAACTTTTAAAAACACCCACACGTTTGGGCCGCTCGTTTAACTTCTACTTCAACAGAGATCGTAATTTCTTAATGGACGAGCATTATGTAAGTTGTAGAAGACCGCCGGGAAGGAATTTCGTGCGAAGAATTAGCCAAGGAAACTGACGAGAGCAAGTTTTAATGGACGATTCATAATCTTAATCGTTCATGAAAACGAAAAAAAAAATGTCTGATCCTACTTTCATCATCATCGTACTCTTCAGGGCAAAAATCACATTAACATATGTATAATTGATTACCTAGTTGTACATATTTGACCTTTTTCATGCTATCTTATTTTTCTAGGGTGTTCTTATTTCTTCTACAAATAATATTATCAATTTGTTTCAGTTCTATGGAATCAAGAAAATAAGTCGTCAATCAGTACACTTCACTTTCTTTTATCCTTCTAATAACAAGATAGGGATGCTGGACTGCTTAGACATGACAACAGTGGGTGCTATGGTTGGAAAAGGTAGGAAAACGCCGCTTTAGGGGAATCTTGATCATATACGTATGTGTGTATACATATATACAGGGTGTTCCAAAGAAGTGCTCACTCTTTGTAAGTACATTTGTGACTACTCTAGTAAGTACTTTTTAGTACGCCCTGTAGATCATGTAAGATTCTAGAACGCATCCAACGCGACTAATATTTCATCAATCCTGGTCAAAGTGGTATTCAAGTGGATCAAAGACTTTAACAACGGTGACGCAAACAAGGTCATCATATTAAGACAACAGGCCAGGACTCGTAGTAATGGATTTAAATTGGACAAATTTAGATTTAAGAAAGAAATAAGTAAGAATTGATTTACCGATAGAGTAGTCAACGAATAGAATAGACTTACTAACCATGTAGTGAGCGTGAAACTATCAGGTGGTAATGGACATGGAACTGTCTAGTGTAGGCCTTATGGTCTCTTGTATTCTCCTTCATTCTTATTTTCTTATATTGACACGTACAATAAGTTCACATCTACCATAATGACAACAAAACAATTCAAGCTGTTACGAGAGTGAGATGTGAAATTTCTGACAAATTAACTTCAAAAAATATCTAAACCCACGAAAAATAGATGATAGTGACATGGTATGACGTCACAAACTCTCCCCCATCGGAAGACTAGAACAGTGCCCCTTACATAGGACTTTGTAGGGTGGAAAATAATGAACCATGACCTTGGTTCAAATTCGCCGTTGGCAGGATTCGAGCCACCATCCCCTCGATCTTCGCCGCAAGTAACGAAAAATAGGTTAAGAAAATAGATTCATGTAGATTTCAAGAGTTGAATACAGCTTTGTACAATAATGAGGAACTTCAAAATTTGTTAATTACAGGTAATCTTTCTATGATGGAAATTAATGTCAAAAGGATCAAAGACATGCTTCTCTAGCTAGACTGAAAAAGAGCTCACAGTAACTTACTTCATTTTCACGTTCCTTCAACTGGAATTGTCCTCAAAAGAGTGAAATATTCTCTTTCCAAAAACGGAACTTAAAGATGATCAAGTCAACAACAAGGTCACCGAGTTTGAGGTCGTTTTCCATTTTCAAATGGCATTTTTTCGAGTAAAGGCTAATTTATCACGACTTTTTTTCATTCACCGAAACATTGGCACAAAAAACAACAAGAACAACAACAGCATAAAAGACTGTTGTTCAAATGTAGATTTCAACACTGAATCAGTCGTTCACACGAAGTTTAATTTTTGGATTTGTGGTTCCACATATGTTAAACACCATGTACGTGACAGTTAGAGGCTACTCGTCAACAGAGAGTGTCATTCGTCTAATTCTTACAAACTTCAAGTTCGTTATTGGGTAAAGGCGGAGACACACTAGGCTAGCATGCCACTAGCTTTTGATTTGGTGTGAGTAGAAACGATTTCGGTTACAATATTCTAGTCTTCCGCAAGATCATCTCAACAATGTATCTAACATTCCTATAAGTCTCCTCTGAGTTCGTCATTTAGCTTCTGACTACGTGACATTTTGAATTTTGAAAAACAAAAGATCGTAACTTAAGGCGTTTCTACTTCAACGAGGTAGCAAAAGCAAGTAGCCTGATAGCGAGATATGCCTAGTGTGCTCCCACCTTTATGCATACATTTTTCGAAAGTTTCTTATTTGTAAATTTCTCCCACTAAAAATTAAAACTCTTTACAGAGAAGTGGACAGGATGCAGGGATGACCCGTTATCCAGGAGGTGCCAAGATAAGAGGGAGGGAGGAGGGTGGAGGGGAGTGGAATATATAGGAAATGGAATGGGTGGGAGTGGTCTCTATGCCTTTTTCTTTTTGGCTACCCCCCGTGTAGGGGAAAAAAGCCTTTGGTATATGTATGTATTACAAAAATGATTAATATGTGTTATTAGAAAATAAAAAATAAAATAAAAATGAATAAAAATACATTACCGAATAACACAACAGACATGATCAGCCTTACAACATTTTTAACTGGGAACAGCAACTGTCATAATTAACTAACGTTTAACAAATCCACCTCACTTAACCCTTTCCACCAGGGAAAGTTCTTTCAGCTTGGGAGAAACCTCTTCGCGGCAGAAGGTTAATTTCAATTAGCACATAGACAGGAAATAAGGGAGAGAGAGGCATGTGTAACAACACGCCATTACTGCAGTATCCCCTTAACGCATATAGCATTTTTGTAAAATAAAATCACTAATCTTGGTCAAACCATCATATGTGTTCACTATAATCAAATTATATATTGTAGATAATATTGCCACATAGTAGGATGGCACTTGTATGTGAAAAGCACGTAAATGTAACATTGTTCTATGAAATGGTTCGAGGTAAAGGTGGGACTTCGTCAAGGATGCGTTATGTCGCCCTGGCTGTATATGATTTATGTCACGGCGGAAGAGATATTCACTATACTACTATAAAACAACCGAGCAAGTGGGTTTGTCCCACATCTATCATAACTCTAACTTCCTTCCGTTTCATTCTTTCCTTACGCTAAACCCCCAAATTCCCCCCTCCCTCCCTCTCCCCCAACTTATCTATCCTGCCCTCTAACTAACTATACTGGACGAAACTAAGCCGAGCAAGAGGGTTTGCCCCACACCTATCGTTACTCTAACTTCCTTCCATTTCATTCTTTCCTTAGACTAACTCCCCCTCCCCCCATCTTACCTATCCTACCCTGTACTACTACAATAACAAGTCTAAAAACGTATATAGTCTAATTTCATCCTTCCCTTACGTACGATACCCATGTACCATGATGTGGTGACTAACCACGTCATAAGTACTAGGTTTGATTTGGTAGAATGATTAGTAAGTCACGACGTATGCCAACCCTAAACGGACCCCTTGTGGTGCGCAAGCTATAGCAGCGTTTTTCAATATTTTTACACATGCGTAGCCTTTAAAATAAATTGCATTTCTCAAGGGATCCCTGCGCCAAAAAAAAAAAAAAAAAAAAAAATCATATACCATATCTTTCTCATTTTATTTTCATCGTAATAATAGGTTAGACAGGATGATGTCTATATTACACTATTACAATAACCAGGAATATGTCGTGCGTGTTTATTTTACATATATGTAATTAAATAAAAAATCAAAAGTGCATTAGCTGATCTCACTTGTTCTCGCGGAACCCTTAGGGACCTTTTGCGGAACCTTAGGGTTCCGGGGAACCCTGGTTGAGAAACGCTGGACTATAGTAATGTCCAGTTTACGTCAAATGATCTGATTCAATTAAATAAGAAACATTTCCGTGGCCACGCATATTTGAATAAAATCAACTGACGGCAGCTGGAATGAGAGAACACGTTCCCCCTCCGAAAGACTGAAGAGGATTGAACGGAGTCAGACTAACACTAAAATAAACATTTGACTTATTTAAATTTACTAATTGGTCGTACGGGACGTGTGTTTACTCAGCTGATACTGGATTCCCTCGACGCTGAATTTTGTATATATATATATATATATATATATATATATATATATATATATATATATATATATATATATATATATATATATATATAAATAAATAAATAAATAAATAAATAAATAAATAAATCTGCTCGTTGAGAGTCATCATGCCGAGAGATAATCCAATATATACGGGTCCAACACGAGATGGCTCTTTGTGTCGACAGTCAGACTCAACACTCCTTACCGGCACGCTTTTCATTCTATTCTTTATGGAGTAGTTTTCTGCATTTTATTTATTTATTTATTTTATTTTTATTTATTTATTTGTTTATCTATTTATTCATTTGTTTGTTTGCTTATTTATTATTTATTTATTTATTATCTATTCATTTATTTATTTATTTATTTATTTATTTATTTATTTATTTATCTATTTATTTATCTATCCTTTTATTTTTGTCTTTGTTGTCACTCAAGGAAGAAATAACACTCTTAGATTTTGGAAATTCTCGTAACTTAATCAGTAGACTTTTCATTCTTTTCTTTAAGCAGTTCTCTGCATTTATTTATTTTTTTTTCTTTATTGTCCCTCTGGGAAGGAATAACCTTATATTTCAGAAATCCTCGTAACTGAATCAGTAGACAGACTATTTTCCTTACTGGTATGCTTTTTATTCTATTCTTTAAGAAGCAGCTCTGCATTTTTTTTTTTTTTTTTTTTTACATAAGAACAAAACAACATAAGAATGAAGGAGACTGCAAGGGACCATGAGGCCTAGACTAGGCAGTTCCATGTCCATTACCACCTGTCATCTCCATCCATAAAGTTGTCTAACCATTTCTTAAAATAACTGATAGTTTCAGCGCTCACTACATGGCTACTAAGTCTGTTCCATTCGTTGATCACCCTATTAGTAAACCAACTCTTGCCTATTTCCCTCTTAAATCTAAAATTGTCCAATTCAAATCCATTACTGCGAGTCGTGCCCTGTTATCTTAATATGATGACCTTGCTTGCATCACCCTTGTTAAAGCCTTTGATCCACTTAAACACCTCTATTACATCACCCCGCACTCTGCGTCTTTCCAGAGAGTGTAAGTTAAAATGCCTAAGCCTCTCTTGGTAAGGTAATTTTCTGATCCCTTATATCATTTCCTTCAGTGTCGCTCTAGGAAAAATAACCCTCTTGAACTTTAGGGATCCTCGTAGCTGAATAAAAACGTCTGGTTTTAGCCATAGCATAGATATGCCATGTCCAGCCTTTCAGTGAACTCTCTACTGAAGAAACGCCTGAAGTCAAGAGAGCTTAAAGGACATCTGTCTACCCCGACGGCCGTTTCTCGGAAACTGGACGCCCTTTCCATACCTCCACAGAGAGATGTGGTCCCAAGGGGCCGGAACCTGGTCCCCGGAATGGAATCAGAAACTCGCGCTACTCGCCTTACAAATTCTCTATCTCAGTGTCTTTTTTATTTATTTACATAGCTTTATTCAATTTTTTTCAATTTCTATTATCTATCTATTCATTTATCTATTTATCTACTCATTCATTTATTCATTATTTATTCATCTACTGAATTGTTTATCTATCTTCTCACCTTTCAATTTCTATTATCTACCTATTGATTTATCTATTTATACATTCATTTATTCATTATTCATTCATCTACTGAATTGTTAATCTATCTTCTCATCTTCTCACCAGACGCCTGTTAGGTCATAGCCTGTCAGCTGCTGATACCTCGTTTCCATTGTCCGCCACTCCACTCTATCCATGAACATTTGATTCCGTGACACTTCATCCAAGTTTGTTCCTCTCCTATTTGAAGCCTCATCTACTCCCTCGACCCATCATCTCCTTAGTCTTTCTAGTGGTCTTGTTTATCTATTGATGTTTATCTATTTATCTATTTATTCTTTCACTCGTTTTTATCTATTAATCTATTTACTTGTTGATATATCTATATATTCACAAAAAACAGGTCCCTATACATATGTATAAAGCCAATAAATTACTCACATACATACATCAAATGCAGCATATGCCAGTCGTGGTTACACCTCGCATTCACCATTCTCACCACCACAAACCAGTATACCAAGAATAGGTGCGACAGTCACAACGCATACACCCACAAATACGCCCTTAACATACTACAGATAAACATAAATGGCTAACGAATTCATTGATTGTTGGCTCAAATTTAACTAAGCAGAAAACCCGTGGCCCCACACTGGCTGATAAGTCCTCAGACCCTTCTACAGATCTTTCTGGGAAGAGCTTTTGACTACTGTCTGCCAATTTTTGTGGTAATGTTTCTTTGCTACCGGCTGGAAATGGTAAGGGAGGAGGAACGGTCATCGGTTGTCAGCTCCCCATGTGTGAAAAAAAAAAATATATATATATATATATATATGTAAATAATAATTAACAATTAATAATTAATAATAATAATAATAATAATAATAATAATAATAATAATAATAATAATAATAATAATAATAATAATAATAATAATAATAATAATAATAATAATAATAATAATAATAATAATAATAATAATAAAAATAATAAAAATAATAAAAATGATAAATATAATAAATATGATATAATAAAAATAATAAAAATAATAAAAATAATAATAAAAAAGATAATAATAAAAATAACAATAAAAATAATAATAAAGAAATAAAAATAAAATGAATAAAAATAAATAAAGATATAAAAAATGAAAAAATAGATATATAAAAATAAATAAAAATAAAAATGATGATGATGATGATGATGATGATGATGATGATGATGATGATGATGATGATGATGATGATGATGATGATGATGATGAGATGATGATGATGATGATGATGAGATGATGAGATGATGATGAGATGATGATGAGATGATGATGAGATGATGATGAGATGATGATGAGATGATGATGAGATGATGATGAGATGATGATGAGATGATGATATGATGATGATATGATGATGATATGATGATGATGATGATGATGATGATGATGATGATGATGATGATGATGATGATGATGATGATGATGATGATGATGATGATGATGATGATGATGATGATGATGATGATGATGATGATGATGATGATGATGATGATGATGATGATGATGATGATGATGATCGGAATAAAACTAAAAGTGATGGAGAGATCTTGGGTCATTTCAGAGACCAAGTGTCAACCCCTGAGGGCTGCACCTCCAAATAGAGGTGAAGAGGTTGGAGGTTTTGAATATGTGAGGCATCGCTGTACATCTTGGAGGACGACCACATGTAGATATCCGTCAGTGGTCCCAATATAAATTGTATCAAACATACGGGGTATCTTCGATCCATATATCAACATATCACTAATCTGGGGAACAAAACTAACGCCACAAGAAACAGTACCCACATTCACGAACTACAAAACTGTAAGAAAAGGTGACACAGTCATTGGTCACAACATAAATAGTATCACAAACATATGGAGCTGCTTGGATCCATATATCAACACAACGCTAAACAGAGAAACAAAACTAAAGCCCCGGTCACACACACACAATTCAAGTGGGTTCGTTTGAGTAGAAATGACTTCGTTTACAATCTTATACTTTTTCGAATCTCCAAATGTCAAGTAATTTTTGCGTCATATGTTGAGAAACTGAATAAAGAACTAAGAGAAGTTAAACCTATACGAATATTAGACACAGTGTTGAGTTGTCTCAGGTGAAGTCCAGAATACTGTAAACGAAGCCTTCCTACAGGTTTTCAAATTCACAACATTTGACGAGAATCGTGATAGTATAACTGGGCTTAATGCCATAAACAACAGTGCTCACATTCATTGACTACACAACAGTAAGAGAAGATAATACAGAACTGAAAGACACATCACACTAATACATAACAGCATACTCTTTTTCCATCAAGAAAAACAAAACAAAGAACAAAACAAAGAAATACTAACAAACACCACTACAGAAATATTTCAATACAAACACAAATAGAGAAAACAACACACATCACCGTTAACAACTACATACTACCCACATCATATGCTACTGGAAACTATGCATCTCAACTCCAACCATTTAAGAAATATTATTCTGACAGATAATCTGGACGCGCATCATCCATTCCGGCTAAAGGTAGCTTACTTGGTGCGATTAGTGCTATTATTGTTCAACTATGATCATTCATGGCTCAATGATGATCGTCAAGCGATGGTCTTGGTCACTCAGCGTTTGTTTTTGAATGGGGCTGTTTTGCTTTGAGCTGCAAGGTACGAGGCTGATCATTTTGATCGAACCTACTAAGGCGTTTACCCAAATATGATGTCAGGTAGGATACGCGTCACCGACCATTGGCTGTGGTTGTTTAATAATCTTACGGAACAAAAGGTACCTTTAGCACACAGACAGCAGACTAAAGACTATCAACCACCCTACTAGACAACTTTCTCAACATAACCAACAAACAATATCCCTTAACATATCAGTATGTTCACTTTCTTTTCATGGGAAACCATAGATGACTTTCCCACAGACCACTTCCCAATATAGATCCCCATGGAACTAGAATAATAAATGAAATACACACATATAAAACATTCATAAAGTACAAAAATACAATTACCAAAAATATACAGAGGATACAGAGAAAATGGAAAGAACTTCGACGAAGATTATTTCCAATCAATAGAACTGTGAATTAGATGAAAATAACCGTTGTAAAAAGTGCTGGTGGGATTCAACAAGGAAGCTCTAAAAGAAAGAACAGCTATGGTAATCAAAGGCATAAACAAAGGATTTGAAGAAGTTCTTAAAAATATACTATCGAAGAAGTTCATAGGAACATATTCACAACTGACAAAAAATTGCACACCAATTCCTTAGCAGGTAGACAGTGCTGAGTAACCAAATAACAAAATTTCAGAAAAATGTGCATTGAAGTCTCCCAAACAGCTGTTTTCCCATTTATACTATTTAACCTCTTCGCAAAGAACTACCAGCACCAGATTTAAAGAAATAACATCAAAACACTCAATAACGCAGATGAACTGAGGACAATAACCCAGCATAATTACAGAATAACTCCTAAGAACACCCAGACTTACTTAGACAAACAAGAACAAGTATTTGGAGAGAACAGGATAGAAGGCTCACATAAAGAATTATCAACAACATTGCTCACCCTAGGCAACCATGATAAAAGAAATCCAACAGCGAAACTAAGCGGTGAAACATTGGAAAAATAACCTTAAAATGGTAAAATTGACGTTTGGTGTTCAGCCCACATGTCAAAGATCTGACAATGAAAAATCAACAAGAAAATAAACAGGAAATCAATCACAAGCACGGGCTTTGGACACTGAAGGAAACCAATTACAGCCTACAAACATTTCATCAGAATCACATTCGAATGCACTTCCACAGCTTGATTTCCAACGCAAAACAGACAATTTACATACTATTGATAAAAAAAAAAAATAACCCACAAAAGCATAATGCTCCTTTAAAGGAACACAAAATTTGATTTGTTAGACTCAGTTATACGTAAGGTATGCATGACAATTTAATTTTCCTTCGTCGATATGTAACAAAACGTTTTCTATTACATATTAAAAAAAAAAAAAAAAAATGTTTACATACATAACTTACGTATAATGAAATTTGACATATAACCTTTTTTTTCTTTTTAAGAAACACTATGCGCTCCTGATTTAAGCATAATTGCAGAAAGAACTTGCGCAATCTTAATTGAACTCTTACTCTCTGAAACCAAAATTCTCCTTACGAGACATATAGGCACACAATTCTTTACTGAAGCCTTTATTCCCTCCCACCTATCTCATTATATCACTCAAGCACAACCAGCAGATAGTAATAAAACGAAATTCGCTAGCTGCAGACTACACAAACACATATAACAACTTTCCACCTGTACCACAACACATCCACACAAAAACACATTCACAACTGATCATAAAACAAGCTCTTCAAGGGAGAATACCAAACTCAATACTCCAACCCTACCCCAAACCCTGATATCAGTTGAAAAAAACCTGAAGAGAATAAAAAATTACACGAACACGCTGGCGTTCAGGACACCACCAGGTCCTAAAACAGCGCCAACATGGGTATAGAACTAAACTGTCCTAGATGCAACCATCACACAGAAGACACTGAACACCTCATCCTACACTGCACCGCGCTATCACCAAACTATATTACATTTCTTCCTTAAGTGAAATGTTGTCGGTTTCAGTTACTAGGGAGGCTTTGGTCTCCCGCAAGAAGACTTGGGGCAACGGATTGGTTGATAGCCAGAACGATGTCAAACTTGTCAGTTCGGGTGAAGTTTGGTTATGTCGAGGGTGGGGGGCAATTTCTTTGTTTACTTTGGCGCCGGGCTGCTTTATTCATCTTGAAACGTGTCAATATCAAAAGGGTTAAGGTTATCAATCCTGACAGGTCAATCAAAAACACATTATTTTATCAATAGTTTAATTGAGAAAGCTTAACATAATGGATGAACTAATACACTTGGAGGTGTCAGTTTTGGTCCTTTACCTTAGATTACTAACTTTTAATTTATAATGTTTTGTGCTTAGTGATTTATTAGTTTGGTGCGTGTTGTGTATGTGATACTGTTTGCACGGCCCGCTTGAAACATACTTTAATCCTTTCCGTATGGGGACACAGATTTTATATATATTTTTTGTCGAGACATTCTGACAGATTGACGTGAGTGAGATCAGGACACATACGAGCCTTAGTCAGAGTTCATTCTACTTCCGCCTACGTCATATATTTTTTCTTGCTCATCAGAAACTGTGTTATTCAGATAAGGGGGGGGGGGAAGGCATCCCTGGGACAAAAATGAGGTCTCAAGGGGGCATTTTTGTTCATAGTTCTCCCCTTCCTGTGTATGAAATAGTTTGATTCCAGAGTGAGTAACAATCCGTATATCGCGGCACTATGTCAAAGGGGTTCTTCGTTTTCTCTGAAGCTTCTCCTGAATGGAGACAATTTCTTAGATCAAGAGTGCTCATCGTCTCTCTTGTCTACTCTCTTGATAAGAGATTCTTAAGGTGGTGGCACACTATAGCATGCTACTTACTTTTGGCTACTTTGAGTAGAAAAGACCTCTATTACAATATTCAAGACTTCCGTAAGAACTTTCAACAATGCGTCTAATATTCGTATAGGTTCAATTTCTATTATTTCGTCATTCAGTTTCTTACCATATGACGCAAGGGTAATTTGACATTTGGAAATCTGAAAAACAAAAGATCGTAACCGAAATGGCTTCTACTCAAACGAAATAGCAAAAGCAAGTAGCAAAAGCAAGTAGCATGCTAGCGAGAAATGCTTAGTGTGCCTCCACCTTTAGATCGCAAAAGATATCTTATCGGTACGATTTTCCATTGAAATTGATTGCAGTATCTTTCAAATTTAACATATTGTTTTTGAACGTACTTCATGTCATCCTTCTCAGCATAGGAACGTAGTCAACTTTGCATGGAAATGGCCTTTAAAGCTCGTTTACACAGAGCAAGTTGAGAGGCAAGTTGAAAGTTACTTGCCGCGTGTAAACATCTTTTTGACCAATATATATATATATGTATATATATATAAATATATATATATATACATATATATATATATATATGTGTGTGTGTGTGTGTGTGTGTGTGTGTGTGTGTGTGTGTGTGTGTGTGTGTGTGTGTGTGTGTGTGTGTGTGTGTGTGTGTGTGTGTGTGTGTTTACACGCAGCAATTAACTTGTAGAAAGTAACTTGCACACTTGACTTGCCTTTCAACTTGCTCCGTGTAAACGAGGCTTTAGAGTTTGTCGAGTTACCATACTGGCTTCAGGTCATCAGTCAGGACTCCGGCTTCCTAATGGTAGTGGTGTGTGTGTATGTATGTATGTGTGTGTGTGTGTGTGTGTGTGTGTGTGTGTGTGTGTGTGTGTGTGTGTGTGTGTGTGTGTGTGTGTGTGTGTGTGTGTGTGTGTGTGCGTGCGTGCGTGCGCTTGCGCGCATATATGCGTGTGTTGGGTGAGTGGATAATCCTCAATTAATACACGAATCTAGAATACTGTAGCCCCTTCCCTCACTCACACACACACCCTAGAATTACCTACATAACAATTACCTCTCATAAACAACGATGAAGTCTCTCCCCTGAGACAGTGTGTTGACGTCCACAAAAAATTACACAAAAACCAAAATATATTCTTAGTGCAACTCGAAATGGGTTTTAACCCTCACACGACGAGGATGATCACTTGAATAAAATCAAAATAAATTAACCAGAAAAAAAGCAAGGATTATTATTATTGTTTAAGAGTTAAATACACAATGTTACCATCCTTGCTTGGTATTCTGATCTTTCACCAGTTATCACTATATATGTACTAGTGCGTGTGCGTGTGCGTGTGCCTACGAGTGTGTATACAGTATCTCTGCGTATGTGCGAGTTTTTTTTGTGTGTGTACGCGCGTGTATGTGCGAGTGTGTGCATGCGTGTGCATGTGTGTGTGTGCATGTGTGTGCGCGCGTGTGTGTGTGCATGTGTGTGTGTGCATGTGTGTGTGTGCATGTGTGTGTGTGCGCATGTGTGTGCGCATGTGTGTGCGCATGTGTGTGTGTGTGCATGTGTGTGTGCATGTGTGTGTGTGTGCATGTGTGTGTGCGCGCGTGTGTGTGCATGTGTGTGCTCGTGTAGGTGCGTGTGTGTATGGGTATACGTGTGTCTGCATGCTTACGTCCATGTGTGCACAATCATGTGTACACGTGCCTATGTATGCATACATGTGCGTACGTGCAGGTGTATGTGTGTACGTGCAGGTGTATGTGTGTACGTGCAGGTGTATGTGTGTACGTGCAGGTGTATGTGTGTACGTGCAGGTGTATGTGTGTACGTGTATACGTGTAAAATCTTGTTTATTTTTGATAGAGATCACTGTCCTCTTCACTCTCTTCCCTTCCTTTTCCTCCTTCCTTTCCCATGATCACCTCCCGGTCTGTCCTTTCTCGGTCCCTTCTTCTTTATCTGATCCATCTCCATCTGATCATCAAGGAGGTGTGTTGTAGATGCCGCTGAAGAGAACTAGACCAAGTTCCTTGTGGACGATCAAGAAGACGAAGGGCCGGTTGAAGGACAGGTTTCTCGCCCGGGGAAGGCCTCCTATGCGGGTATCAAAGAGAGCTGTTGCTGCAGCAGCCTCTGTGCCTTCCTCGTTGATGTCGACGACCGCTTTGTGAATGGCGTCGGTAATGCTAAGTGCCTTCGTAGTCGAGAATCCGCTGAGGTCGGCTTGGCCGAGGCTGAAGATGTCCGACAGACCCATGGCTTCAAGTGTCTGCAAAAGAAAGAAAATAAAAAAAAATAAAAGATGGATAAAGGGTAGATGAAATATACGTATATAAAAGATGAATATATAGTTAAAAAGATAGATAAATGTATAGATAAAATATTAGATAAATAGATCAATGAACTAGTAGAGAGATTAATGAATAAATATATAAATAGATAAATAGATGCCTATGTAAATAAATAGAAATAAATCAATAGACAAATAAAAGAATAGATAAATGAATAAATAAATATATAAATAAGTAAATGAGCAAGTATAAATGAATAGATCATCATATAACAGGTAGCTGTCGTTGGTCCCTGGCAAAACACACGAAGTGAGTACAATAACTAACATCTATTAGTCTAGTTTGCAGAGTCTGTTCCATCTTGAACTTGGGGAATTCGATTCTAATCTTCTCCTCCTTGAAATCACTGAGCGTTTTCGCGAGAACTGGAAGGTCGAGTTGGTTAACGACGCTGTCAACGGTTCTGTCCTGCCACGGGAGGAAGAGCAACATGGAGATCGAAGAGTTACCGTAAGGGAGTTCCACGACTTCGGCGCCCAGCTGCTGGTTGTTTACTGCGGAAAGGAATTTTTTTTAATGTATTGTTTACGATGTAATCAGTTCCTAAATTTGTGTTAAAGTCCCCGCTACACATTCAAGATTTTCGTCAAATGTTGTGAAAGGAAAAATGATTCTTACTTACGATGTAAACAGCTCCTAAAGTTCTCTTAAAGTCCCCGCTACACATTCAAGGTTTTCGTCAAATGTTGTGAAAAGGAATATGTTTGCCTTGTTTACGATGTAAACAGTTCCTAAAGTTCTCTTTAAGTCCCCGCTACACATTCAAGATTTTCGTCAAATGTTGTGAAAAGGAATATGTTTGCCTTGTTTACGAAGTAACCAGTTCCTAAAGTTCTCTTAAAGTCCCTGCTACACATTCAAGATTTTCGTCAAATATTGTGAAAGGAAAAATGTTTGTCTTATTTACGAAAAAATCAGTTCCTAAAGTTCTGTTAAAGTCCCCGCTACACATTCAAGATTTTCGTCAAATATTGTGAAAGGATTTTTTTTTGTCTTGTTTACGAAAAAATCAGTTCATAAAGTTCTGTTAAAGTCCCCGCTACACATTCAAGATTTTCGTCAAATATTGTGAAAGGAATTTTTTTTTGTCTTATTTACGATGTAATCAGTTCCTAAAGTTCTGTTAAATCCCCGCTACAAATTCAAGATTTTCGTCAAATATTGTGAAAGGAAAAATGTTTGCCTTATTTACGAAGTAAACAGTTCTAAAGTTCTGTTAAAGTACCCGCTGCACATTCAAGGTTTTCGTCAAATGTTGTGAAAGGAATTTTTTTTGTCTTGTTTATGAAGTAATCAGTTCATAAAGTTCTTTCCTCATATAAATCTTTCCTTATATAAATCTTATATAAATCCTTGGAAGGGAAGTATTTTTTTTTAGGAATACCACCGTAAGAATCTTACGGTAGTATTCTTAAAAAAAATATTTCCTTTTATATATATTTTCTTCTACAAATCCTTGGAAGGGAAAGTATTTTTTTTTAAGAATACGCCCTATTTCAGCCAACCCATTCTGAGCGGGATGAGGTTTTTGATGTGCACTACATGGAAAGGAATATCAACCTAATTCTTTTACAAATAAATATTAGTCTTAAACTAATTAACCAAATGAATGCATACAGAAATAAAAAGTAAAGAAATAAATGAGCGAAAAATAGAAATATAGGTAAATAAACGAATAAACAAATAAATGAACAATTCAATGAATAGATAAATGAACAAATAAAAAAATGAAGTCAAGCTTATCCGAGCTATCAAATACTGTATGACTACTACTCCTTCTCGGATCAAATATATATATATATATATATATATATATATATATATATATATATATATATATAATATATATATATATATATATATATATATATATATATATATATATATGGAGTAATTGGTGAGGAACAGTGTGGGCTTAGGACAGGTAGAGGTTGTGTAGATCAGATTTTTGCGGTAAGACAGATATGTGAGAAAGCTATAGGTAAGGGGAAGGATGTTTTCTGGGCCTTTATGGATCTGGAAAAGGCTTACGACAGGGTAGACAGAAAGGCACTGTGGGAGGTTATGCGGATATATGAGATAGGAGGAAAGCTTCTGGGAGCTGTCAAGAGTTTTTATGAGAGTAGTAGAGCTTGTGTCAGGATTAGAAATGGAGAGAGTGAGTGGTTTGAGGTAAAGGTGGGACTTTGTCAGGGATGCGTTATGTCACCCTGGCTGTTCAACTTATACATGGATGGGGTGGTGCGAGAGGTGAATGCAAGGGTAGTGGGTCAGGGATTGGAGATGGTTAAGGAAAATGGAGAAAAGTGGGAGGTGATCCAGCTGTTGTTTGCGGACGACACTGCGCTTGTGGCAGGATCGGAGGAGGGATTGAGGAAGCTGGTGACAGAGTTTGGGAGAGTGTGTGATAGAAGAAAGCTGAAGATAAATGTGGGTAAAAGTAAGGTGATGAGATGTACAAGGGGTGAAAGTGGCAGTAATCTGGAAGTGAGCATTAAGGGAGAGCAACTGGAGGAAGTGGATAGTTTTAGATATTTGGGTGCAAATGTGACAGGAAAGGGTGCAGTGAAGGTGGAGGTAGAATGTAGATTGAGAGAAGCGAGTAAATGCCTTGGTGGTTTAAAAAGTGTAATGAGGAATAGGAATCTGGGAATGGATGCTAAGAGGAGACTGTATGAAGGAGTGATTGTGCCAACAGCACTGTATGGAGCAGAAACATGGAACATGAGAGAGGAAGAGAGAAGGAACTTGAATGTGTTTGAGATGAAGTGTCTGAGAAGTATGATGGGGGTTACTAGGCTAGATAGAGTGAGAAATGAGGAAGTGAGGAGGAGAACAGGGGTGGAAAGGGAGCTGGGAGATAGGGTGGATGAAAGAGTATTAGGATGGTTTGGACACATGGAAAGAATGAGTGAAGAAAGACTAGTAAAGGAGGTATGGAAGGCAGATGTGGAGGGAGTGAACATGAGGGGACGTCCTAGGATGAGATGGATGGATGGGGTGAAGGGGGCTTTGGGGAAGAGGGGAATGTCGGTTGAGGAAGGACGGGAGAGGGCAGAAGACAGGGGTGAATGGAGAATGGTTGTATATGGAAAATGTTTGTGATGCATGAGGTGGATTGGACGGGGGAATGGGGGTGAAGTAGTGTGTGTGAGCAAAAATTTTTGACGCAGCCCGAAGGGATTTCTCCCCGTCCTCTCCTTTATATGGGGGGACGGAGAGGGGGGGGTCGCCGATTTAATGAAGCGGCCTTGCTGTGGATGTTCTGTGTCCTGCGACACTGCTTCTGACCCAGGGCAGTGGACAGGGTGCAGGGATGACCCGTCATCTAGGAGGTGCTAAGATGGGAGGGAGGGTGGAGGGGTGTGGAGTGTTTTCGGGGATGAAATGGGCGGGAATGTTTTTGTGCCTTGTCTTTTTTGGCTACCCCCCGTGTAAGGGGGAAAAAGCCTTGGTATATGTATGTATGTATGTATGTATGTATATATATATATATACTTATATATATATATACATATATATATATATGTATATATATATATATATATTAGAACGAAGAAAACTAGTCTCACATTCTCCTATCATGTTGATTGTACGGAATAGTTAAACCTTCTGGTGATGGCTGGGTTGTCGACCATCCCATGTGAAATCCACACAAACAAAGTGATGTGTGTGTGTGGTGTGTGTAAGATCATTACTCATAGGTCGGAGTGTACAAGCTCTGAGCTTACATCCAAGACCTTGGCGGATCGCAAATCGCGAATCATACAACACAACACACACACATACAGAAAGAGAAAGAGAGGAAGAGAAAGAAAAAGAGAAAAAAGAAAAATGAAAAGAAAAAGAAAAAGGAAAAAGAGAAAAAAGAAAAATGAAAAGAAAAAAGAAAAAGAAAAAAGAGAAAGAGAAAAAGAAAAAAGAGAAAGGGAGAAAGAAAGAACGAAAGAATGAGAACAAGAGAAAGCGAGAGAAAGAGAAAGAGAAAGTGAAAGAGAAAGCTAGAGATATAGAGATATAGAGATGTAGAGGTGTAGAGATAGAGATAGAGAGTACAAAAACATAGAAGAACGATCCAATTCTTCTACAAGATGATAACACCTATGGGTCCCCCTCGTTAGCGAAAGGACTAGACTTACTGTACGGCGTCTCGACTTCAGGACGGGTCATCATATCCACTTTCCTACATTTCCCGGGAGCCGAGCAGAAATCCTTCGGCCTCGTGATCGCCTTCTGGAATTCGTGTTTCCAGACCCCCTTGAAGTAGATGGCGTTGACCAGGAGGAGGTTGGTCTTCTGGAGGCTCCCTGGACTCAGAAGTTTGGGAATCAGACCATTAGTTGCTCCGTCGACGTAGCTGTTGACTTCCTGGGCAACACGGGCTGGATTGGAGAGATCCTCATGTCGGATCTCGTAGAAATGGTTAGTCTTGAAACAGGACCCTAGAGCCAGGCTGGTATCAATGTAGGCTCTGTTAGCCTCATTGAGCTCAACTCCCTGGGTGTTCTCTTGAAGCCTGGGAAAGAAAGAAGAAATATGAAAAAGTGATATAGGCTGGTTTAATGGTCTGGTGGATACATAGCTCTCTCTTCCTCCTCCCCTTCTCCCCTTCCACCCATCTCTCTACTTTCCAACCTCTCTCTCTCTCTCTCTCTCTCTCTCTCTCTCTCTCTCTCTCTCTCTATATATATATATATATATATATATATATATATATATATATATATATATATATCTCCATTTTCCAACCCCATCTCTTCGTCTGTCTCCACCTGTCTGTTTCCACTTGTCTGTCTTCCTGTCTCCCTGTCTGTCTCTCCACTTGCCAACTTTCTCTCTTTTCCATTTCTAACCTCCCTCTCCACATACCACATTCCCCCTCTCCATATACACATACCCCCTCTCCACATATCCACCTCTTCACATACCACATACCCCCTCTCTACATATCCACCTCTCCACATATCCCTCTCTCCACATATCCCCCTCTCCACATATCCCCCTCTCCTCATACTTTCCATATACCCCTCTCTCCACATATTCCTCTCTCCACATACTCTCTACATACCCCCGTCCGCATATCCCTCTCTACATATTTATGTCTACATCCATCACTGCCCCAACATGTATCTCTCCACCTCTCTTTCCAATCGCCTAAGCCTCTATCTCTCTTTGTCACTCAGAGAAAGTGTCCCTCAATCTCTCTCTCCAATCCTTCACCTGTGGAGAACTTACCTGAAAGCAAGGAGTCTCTGGGTCTTGAACGCAGCATCTTTTCCTCGAAGTCTTAAGACGTTATTCATCTGTGACAGAGTGTTACCTTCAGCGCCGAAGTAGGCGATGGTGAAGACACTCCATATACTATAAGGAGAAAAGAAGAGGTTCTCTCCTAAAGATTGATTACTCATGCGCCTGAAGAGCTCCAATCCAAACCTCGAAGTGTCCCGTACATCATCGTAAGTGACACTTGTACTGGCGAAATTGTCTTGTGGGCACTGGCCCTGACCTGAGGAGGACCCTAGGAGAATGACCAGGGGTAGGAGGGCGAGGGTCAGCTTCGTTCTCATGGTTTGTCTGATTCCTGAAATAGAGAGAGAAAAGGAATTTAAAAAAGAGAGGATACGCAAGAGCCACCGATGTGGCTTCCAAATGACTTTGAAGTCAACACTTTCTTTTTCTTTTTCTTTTTCTTTTCTCCTTTTCCATAGGGAAAAAGAAAATACAAAAGCCACTGTCATGGCTTCCAGATGACCTTGAGGTCGATTTTTTTTCTTTTACACAGGGAAAGAAAATATAAAAGCCACTGATGTGGCTTCCAGACGACCTTAAGATAAACTTTTTTACTGTTTTATTTTTCCTTTCTCCTTTTACACATGGAAAGAAAATATAACAACTAATGCTGTGGCTTCCAGATGATCTTGAGTATTCTTTTTCCTTTTACCTGGGAGGAAGATATAACCTTGAGGTCAACATTTTTATATTTTATTCTTTATTTCTTATTGTTCCACATGAATGAATAATATACCCACACCGGGCAACTGGGTCAAATCTCTTTCATCACACACACACACGCACACACACACACACACACACACACACACACACACACACACACACACTTTCAACGAACGGACGGCTTGACGAACGCTCTGAAGAAAAGTGCAGATTGAGGATACCAACGCAAAGAGAAGTGCCTTTTTGTATTTGCAGGGGGGGGGGAATTGCTCGTGAGGTAGTGGGAAAGTAAGGAAAGAGGAGAGGGGGAGGGATTACTGGGGAAATGGAAGATAATGAGGATGTGGAGGACTTGGCCCAGGCAGACGGGCGGAAGGTCAACATGAAACGACCACCGGATGACGAAATGGCAAATAAAAATGTAAAGATTAGAAGTATAGAGAGGAGAAATACAGTAGAAAGTGACGAGAATATGTTCCAGGGATTTAAAGAGGGTGGGGGGGACACAACCCCCCCCAGACTGATAAGACTAGAGGAGAGAGTTGATAAGGTGATCGAGGACTTGGAACGTAAGTTAGGTAATGTAGGCTCCATTCTCCAAAGAATTGAAAGATTGGAACAACTAGAGAAGACTAACAGAAACTTAACTGAAGAAGTAGAGGACCTAAAAAGACAGTTAGGAAATGTAAAGGAGGAGAATGAGAAATTGAAGAAGAATAGTAATGAAAACAGTGAGAAAATAGCTACAGAAGCTAAAAATTGGAGAATAACTCAAGAAGGGAATAAGGTTTCATTCACTGACATAGTCAAACAGCAATTGAAAGAACATAATGAAGACTCAGTTATTAAAGTGATGAGACAGAAGGAGAATATAGTAAGAGAATTAGCTGACAAAAAGAAATGTATAATTATATTAGGAATGGAAGAGAAACATAACCCAGATAGAACCGCAAGAATCAAGGAGGAAAATGAAAGGGTAAGCAGTTTATTAAAATTAGTCCAGGAAGATGAACCAGAAATTATAAAGGAAATTGAGGAAAAATTCAGACTCGGAAAATATAGTACAGATAAGACCAGACCAATTAAGATTAAATTCAGGTCACAAACAACGGCAGAGAAAATTCTATCCAAGACAGGGAAACTAGCAACAAATGATCAATATAAAAAGGTATGGATAAAAAGAGAAATGAATAAGGAGGAAAGAGAGGCAGAAAAGCAGAAAAGAATTGAAGCTAAGGCAAAAAACGAGGAAAGAACGGAGTCAGAGAAAGAGAGATTCTATTGGAGAGTAGTGAACATGAAAATAAAGCAGTTCGACATACTAAAGAAAAACATAAGGGAAACAGAGAACACAATGGAAGTGGCAGAAAACTAAGAGTGTCTTACACAAATATAGATGGATTGATAACAGGATTGAATGAACTGAATGATTATTTGAAAGAAAAAGAACCGGACATAATGGGAATTGTAGAAACAAAATTAAAAGGCCCACTACCACCCAACAGTGTAGGACATGATACATACAATTATTGGATTAGAAACAGAGAGAAAAAACAAGGGGGTGGAGTTATGTTCCTGACAAAGAAGGATATAAACGTGAAAGGTGTCATATATGGAAAGAATACAGTAGAGATGATTATGATAGAAGTGGAAGACCGAGATAAGAAGAGCAGAAAATTTGTGATCAACTATGTGCCTCCGAAAACAGCCTCATGGGAGGAGAATGAACATAAAAGTATGTTAGAGGACACAAAGATAGCATTAACTAAAATAATGGAAGACGGAGGAAGAATAGTTATGATGGGCGACTTTAATTGCAAAGAAATCTGCTGGGAAGAAATGACAGTAAAGAGTGGTGATGACTCATGGGGAAATGCTCTACTTGAGATGATTACTGACCATTCAATGACACAATGGATACAAGAGAACACTAGGTATAGAAATGAAGAAGAACCATCGAGGCTAGACTTAATAATTACATCTGAACCTAGAATAGTGGACAAGATTGAATATAAAACACCAATAGGTAAAAGTGACCACATATTGATTGAACTGGAACTTAATGAAGAAAAATATATGAAAAGAAATGAACAATATAGAAAAGGAAGAATGATGTATGAAAAAACAAACTTTGATAAAATAAGAGAATTCTTCCAACAAGAAAACTGGGAAGAAATATACAAAGAAGAAACATCAGTGGAAGAGAAATGGAATATTTTGACAAAAATTTACAAAGAAGGAGTGGAAAAGTATGTCCCAAGACAAAAACAAGAAAAAGAATATGTAAAATGCTGGTACAACAAAAGTTGTAGGGAGTTAAAAGACAAAAGAGACAAAGCCTGGACCGGATGGAAAAAAGACAGAAGACCTGAAAAATGGAAAATATATACTGGTTATAGAAATGAATATGTACAAAAGTGCAGAGAGGAAAAAAGAAAATATGAAAAAGACGTTATAGAAAAGTGTAAAGATCAACCAAAACTATTCTACAGATTTGTAAACAATAAACTGAAAAACAAACAAGACTTGGAGAAATTAAGACAAGGGGGAGTTGAATACACTGAGGAAATGGAAATGGCAGAAATTATGAACAAACATTTTAAATCAGTGTTTACAAGGGAAAATATACAACCTGAAGAGATTGAGTGGAAGGAAAAAGTCCCCCCTATGGAAGAAATAGAAGTAACGAAGAATGAAATATTGACACACTTGGGTAATTTTGATGTCAGAAAATCGCATGGGCCAGATGAAATAGCAAACTGGATTCTGAAAGAATGTAGGAATGAACTGGCAGACAAAATACATAGCATAATAAGCAGTTCCTTAAAAGAAGGAAAAGTTCCAGAAGATTGGAAAAAAGCAAATATAGTACCTATATATAAAGGAGGAAATAAAGAAGAACCTACCAACTATAGACCAGTCTCTCTAACAAGTACAATAGCAAAAATATGTGAAAGAATTATCAAAAGTAGATGGGTAAAATACTTGGAAAAAAACAACGTACTAAATCCAAGGCAATTTGGATTCAGACAAGGACGATCATGCGTCACCAATTTAATATGTTTCTATTCAAGGCTAATAGATATAATACAAGAAAGAGATGGATGGGCTGATTGTGCATTTCTAGACCTAAAAAAAGCTTTTGACAAAGTACCACATAAGAAGTTGCTTAAGAAATTAGAATATGAAGGAGGAATACAAGGTAAATTGCTAAATTGGATGGAAGACTTTTTGCAAGAAAGAAAAATGCGAGTAGTGATAAGAGATCAGCACTCAAAATGGAATGAAGTAATAAGCGGTGTCCCGCAGGGAACAGTTCTGGCCCCAATAATGTTTGCTATATATATTAATGATATGGATGAAGGAATTGAAAGCTATATGAGCTTCTTTGCAGATGATGCAAAATTACTGAAAAGAGTGAAAACTGAAGAAGATTGTGAATCACTACAGAGAGATCTAAATAAAGTACAAGAATGGAGTAGGAAGTGGGAGATGGAGTTCAATACAAAAAAGTGTAGTATAATGGAATTTGGAAAAAGCAAAAACAGAATAACAGGATCATATAATTTGGGAGAAGAAGGAATAAAAAGAGTAGAAAATGAGAGGGACCTGGGAGTCATTGTTATGAATAATATGTCACCTGAGAAACATATAAATAAGATTTTTGGAGAAACTTATAATTTAATAAGAACAATCAAAGTGGCATTTACATACCTGGATGAAGAAATGGTGAGGAAAATCCTAGTCACCCTGATAAGACCAAGATTGGAATATGCAGCAACGATATGGTCACCAAGTACAAAAAAATGTATAAAAAAACTTGAAAGAATACAAAGAGCAATTACTAAACTGGCACCAACACTCTCAAAACTATCATATGAAGAGAGACTACAAAAACTTAAACTACAGACACTAGAGCAAAGAAGAGAGAGAGGAGATTTGATAGCTATTTACAGAATCATGAAAGGCATAGAAATTACTGATAGAGAGAATCTGATAAAATGGGATGACAGAAATACAAGAGGACACGGAAAGAAAATAAAAAAAGACAACTATAGAAGAGATTTGAAAAAGAACAGCTTTCCTCACAGAGCAATAGACAGTTGGAACAAGTTAGATGAGAAAGTGGTGTGTGCAAAAACAATACATGAATTTAAAAATAGTTTAGATAAAATGAGATATGTAGACGGGACCTCACGAGCATAGCTCCCCTTCCCGTAAAATACAACTAGGTAAATACAACTAGGTAAATACACACACACACACACACACACACACTTTCAACGAACGGACGGCTTGAAGAACGCTCTGAAGAAAAGTGCAGATTGTGGATACCAACGCAAAGAGAAGTGCCTTTTTGTATTTGCAGGGGGGGGGGGGGAAATTGCTCGTGAGGTAGTGGGAAAGTAAGGAAAGAGGAGAAGGGGAGGGATTGCTGGGAAAATGGAAGGTAATGAGGAAGTAGAGGACTTGGTCCAAATAGACCGCCGTAAAGTAAACAAAAGACCACAAGACGAGCTGGAGGACGACGGAATGTCTAATAAGAATGTAAAGATTAGAAGTATAGATAGGAACAATACAGTAGAAAGTGATGAGAATATTTTCAAGGGATTTAAAGAGAGTGGGGGGGACACAAACCCCCCCCGACTGACAAGACTAGAGAAGAAGGTTGATAAGGTGATCGAGGACTTGGAGAGTAGGTTAGGTCATATGAACACCATTTTACAAAGGGTTGAAAGATTGGAAGAACTGGAAAAGGCGAATAGAAACTTAACTGATGAAATAGAAGAACTAAAAAGACAGTTAAGAGAGGTAAAGGGGGAGAATGAGGAATTGAAGAAGAATAGTAAAGAAAACAGAGAAACAATAGCTAAAGAAAGTAAAAATTGGAAGCAAACCCAAGAAGGAAATAAGATTTCATTCACTGACATAGTCAAACAGCAATTGAAAGAACATACTGAAGACTCAGTTATTAAAGTGATGAGACAAAAGGAGAATATAGTAAGGGATTTAGCAGACAAGAAGAAATGTATAATTATATTAGGAATGGAAGAGAAACACAACACAGATAGAACCACAAGAATCAAAGAGGAAAATGAAAAAGTAAGCCAATTACTAGAATCAGTTCAGGAAGATGAACCAGGAATTATGAAACAAATCGAAGAGAAATTTAGACTCGGAAAGTATAGCACAGACAAGACCAGACCAATTAAGATTAAATTCAAGTCACAAACAACGGCAGAGAATATCTTATCCAAAACAGGGAAACTAGCAACAAGTGAACAATACAAAAAGATATGGATAAAAAGAGAAATGAATAAAGAGGAAAGAGAGGAAGAAAAGCAGAAAAGACTGGAAGCTAAGACAAAAAACGAGAACAGAACGGAGTCAGAGAAAGAGAGATTCTATTGGAGAGTAGTGAACATGAAACTAAGGAAGTTCGACACACAAAAGAAAAACATAAGGGAAACAGAGAACACAATGGAAGTGGCAGAAAACTAAGAGTGTCTTACACAAATATAGATGGATTAATAACAGGATTGAATGAGCTGAATGATTATTTGAAAGAAAAAGAACCGGACATAATGGGAATTGTAGAAACAAAATTAAAAGGCCCACTACCACCCAACAGTGTAGGACATGATGCATACAATTATTGGATTAGAAACAGAGAGAAAAAACAAGGGGGTGGAGTTATGTTCCTGACTAAGAAGGATATAAATGTGAAAGGTGTCATATATGGAAAGAATACAGTAGAGATGATTATGATAGAAGTGGAAGACAGAGATAAGAAGAGCAGAAAATTTGTGATCAATTATGTGCCTCCGAAAACAGCCTCATGGGAGGAGAGTGAATATAAAAGTATGCTAGAGGACACAAAGATAGCATTAACTAAAATAATGGAAGACGGAGGAAGAATAGTTATGATGGGCGACTTTAATTGCAAAGAAATCTACTGGGAAGAAATGACAGTAAAGAGTGGTGATGACTCATGGGGAAATGCTCTACTTGAGATGATTACTGACCATTCAATGACACAATGGATACAAGAGAACACTAGGTATAGAAATGAAGAAGAACCATCGAGGCTAGACTTAATAATTACATCTGAACCTAGAATAGTGGACAAGATTGAATATAAAACACCAATAGGTAAAAGTGACCACATATTGATTGAACTGGAACTTAATGAAGAAAAATATATGAAAAGAAATGAACAATATAGAAAAGGAAGAATGATGTATGAAAAAACAAACTTTGATAAAATAAGAGAATTCTTCCAACAAGAAAACTGGGAAGAAATATACAAAGAAGAAACACCAGTGGAAGAGAAATGGAATATTTTGACAAAAATTTACAAAAAAGGAGTGGAAAAGTATGTCCCAAGACAAAAACAAGAAAAAGAATATGTAAAATGCTGGTACAACAAAAGTTGTAGGGAGTTAAAAGACAAAAGAGACAAAGCCTGGACCAGATGGAAAAAACACAGACCTGAAAAATGGAAAATATATACTGGTTATAGAAATGAATATGTACAAAAGTGCAGAGAGAAAAAAAGAAAATATGAAAAAGATGTTATAGAAAAGTGTAAAGATCAACCAAAACTATTCTACAGATTTGTAAACAATAAACTGAAAAACAAACAAGACTTGGAGAAATTGAGACAAGGAGGAGTTGAATACACTGAGGAAATGGAAATGGCAGAAATTATGAACAAACATTTTAAATCAGTGTTTACAAGGGAAAATATACAACCTGAAGAGATTGAGTGGAAAGAAAAAGTCCCCCCTATGGAAGAAATAGAAGTAACAAAGAATGAAATATTGACACACTTGGGTAATTTTGATGTCAGAAAATCGCATGGACCAGATGAAATAGCAAACTGGATTCTGAAAGAATGCAGGAATGAACTGGCAGACAAAATACATAGCATAATAAGCAGTTCCTTAAAAGAAGGAAAAGTTCCAGAAGATTGGAAAAAAGCAAATATAGTACCTATATATAAAGGAGGAAATAAAGAAGAACCTACCAACTATAGACCAGTCTCTCTAACAAGTACAATAGCAAAAATTTGTGAAAGAATTATCAAAAGTAGATGGGTAAAATACTTGGAAAAAAACAACGTACTAAATCCAAGGCAATTTGGATTCAGACAAGGACGATCATGCGTCACCAATTTAATATGTTTCTATTCAAGGCTAATAGATATAATACAAGAAAGAGATGGATGGGCTGATTGTGCATTTCTAGACCTAAAAAAAGCTTTTGACAAAGTACCACATAAGAAGCTGCTTAAGAAATTAGAATATGAAGGAGGAATACAAGGTAAATTGCTAAATTGGATGGAAGACTTTTTGCAAGAAAGAAAAATGAGAGTAGTGATAAGAGATCAGCACTCAAAATGGAATGAAGTAATAAGCGGTGTCCCGCAGGGAACAGTTCTGGCCCCAATAATGTTTGCTATATATATTAATGATATGGATGAAGGAATTGAAAGCTATATGAGCTTCTTTGCAGATGATGCAAAATTACTGAAAAGAGTGAAAACTGAAGAAGATTGTGAATCACTACAGAGAGATCTAAATAAAGTACAAGAATGGAGTAGGAAGTGGGAGATGGAGTTCAATACAAAAAAGTGTAGTATAATGGAATTTGGAAAAAGCAAAAACAGAATAACAGGATCATATAATTTGGGAGAAGAAGGAATAAAAAGAGTAGAAAATGAGAAGGACCTGGGAGTCATTGTTATGAATAATATGTCACCTGAGAAACATATAAATAAGATTTTTGGAGAAACCTATAATTTAATAAGAACAATCAAAGTGGCATTTACATACCTGGATGAAGAAATGGTGAGGAAAATCCTAATCACCCTGATAAGACCAAGATTGGAATATGCAGCAACGATATGGTCACCAAGTACAAAAAAATGTATAAAAAAACTTGAAAGAATACAAAGAGCAATTACAAAATTGGCACCAACACTCTCAAAACTATCATATGAAGAGAGACTACAAAAACTTAAACTACAGACACTAGAGCAAAGAAGAGAGAGAGGAGATTTGATAGCTATTTACAGAATCATGAAAGGCATAGAAATTACTGATAGAGAGAATCTGATAAAATGGGATGACAGAAATACAAGAGGACACGGAAAGAAAATAAAAAAAGACAGCTATAGAAGAGATTTGAAAAAGAACAGCTTTCCTCACAGAGCAATAGACAGTTGGAACAAGTTAGATGAGAAAGTGGTGTGTGCAAAAACAATACATGAATTTAAAAATAGTTTAGATAAAATGAGATATGAAGACGGGACCCCACGAGCATAGCTCCCCTTCCCGTAAAATACAACTAGGTAAATACAACTAGGTAAATACACACACAAAATGGCAGCAGTCGAAAATCAAAGAAAAGTGCCGAAAGAGTTGATAAGAACATAAGAATGAAGGAGCCTGCAAGAGACCATAAAACCTACACTAGGCAGTTCCACATGACCCTCACACACCACTCACCAAAAGGCTCCACAGGGCTGAATAAAATCATCTGACGGCAGTGTACGTCTATCGAAATAAACACAATGTGAAGCCAAAGCCTTTATTACTACGACGTTACGTTTGTTCCAGATTTTTCAAGTGCATAGCAACCAATGACCCAGAAACAGACACCAGGGTGGTCCGAATGCCTGGTTACCCCTACCAATAGAGGTAGGTATTGCAGTAATACAAAATACATGTCCTAGATTCAGGATGCTTGTGCGGGTACATGAGGGTGTGTATTCAGGCAAGAAGACCATTATGGCTGCGCGACATGACGTCACTGAAAGATTCGACAAATCAGCTCCTCCGAAGATGACAGTACAGCGATGGGAACATTTTATTCCAGTGTTCTTATTTTTTTTCTATTGTTCTTACAGTAAATAAACTGAATCCAGGACTTGTATTTTGTATTATTGTAATACTTGTGCCTCTATTGGTGGTGTTTATGACTTGTCGGCAAAAAACAATTTCTTACATAGTGTTAGCATGTCAGTGATTCAAAGTTTCTACAAAGGTTTACAAAAGAAAAAACTTCGTTGAATTCATTCTTACTGGTCTCCTGCACGACCTGTCTATCCTTAAATTTGCCCAAGATTAACCAGGAGTCGAACCAGAACCATTTATGCTGCAAGTCGTCAATGACCCCACTAAGCAAGGGATTGGGTGTGTGGTGTAAGGTGGCAGCATTATGCATAGACTGGACTATACGAGGTCTGAGCTCTCATCTGGGAGGGGGATAGATGTCGGTCACGAGTCCAGCACGTGATCCAAGAATATAGTGAGTCACCTCTGATAGCACATAAAAAATAAATAACTCAATAAATGAATAGAATATATAAGTATATAATATATAAATACATAAAACAACAACAACAATAACAACAACAACAAATAAGATAAAATAAAATAAAATAAAATAGGAAAAAAGAAATAAAAAAGGTAAACATAGCAACCAATGACCTACAAACAGTCCCCCAGCATAGTAACTAACGACCTAGAAACAGTCCTCACACTAATGCAACACATACTGAACAGTTTGAATAAATTATTTTCCTCGAGGGGAATGTAACAAAGGTACGTAAAATGTATAGTCCTCGATATGATGAGTTCAACCGCATCAATGCACACACACACACACACACACACACACACACACACACACACACACACACACACACACACACACACACACACACACACACACACACACACTTTCAACGAACGGACGGCTTGAAGAACGTTCTGAAGAAAAGTGAAGATTGTGGATCCCAACGCAAAGAGAAGTGCCTTTTTGTATTTGCAGGGTGGGGGGAAATTGCTCGTGGGGTAGTGGGAAAGTAAGGAAAGAGGAGAGGGGGAGGGATTGCTGGGGAAATGGAAGGTAATGAGGAGGTGGAGGAAATGGCCCTGACGGGCCGCCGTAAGGTAGACAAACGACCCCAAGACGAGTTGGATGATGACGACATGTCTAATAGGAATGTGAAGATTAGAGGTATAGATAGGAGCAATATAGCAGAAAGTGATGAGAATATTTTCAAGGGATTTAAAGAGGGTGGGGGGGACACAACCCCCCCCCACCCCCCCCCCCACCCCCCCCCCCACCCCCCGACTGACAAGACTAGAAGAGAAGGTCGATAAGGTGATCGAGGACTTGGAGAGTAGGTTAGGTCATATGAACACCATTTTACAAAGGGTTGAAAGATTGGAAGAACTGGAAAAGGCGAATAAAAACTTAACTGATGAAATAGAAGACCTAAAAAGACAGTTAAGAGAGGTAAAGGTGGAGAATGAGGAATTGAAGAAGAATAGTAAAGAAAACAGAGAAACGATAGCTAAAGAAAGTAAAAATTGGAAGAAAACCCAAGAAGGAAATAAGGTTTCATTCACTGACATAGTCAAACAGCAATTGAAAGAACATACTGAAGACTCAGTTATTAAAGTGATGAGACAAAAGGAGAATATAGTAAGGGATTTAGCAGACAAGAAGAAATGTATAATTATATTAGGAATGGAAGAGAAACACAACACAGATAGAACCACAAGGATCAAAGAGGAAAATGAAAAAGTAAGCCAATTACTAGAATCAGTTCAGGAAGATGAACCAGGAATTATGAAACAAATCGAAGAGAAATTTAGACTCGGAAAGTATAGCACAGACAAGACCAGACCAATTAAGATTAAATTCAAGTCACAAACAACGGCAGAGAATATCTTATCCAAAACAGGGAAACTAGCAACAAGTGAACAATACAAAAAGATATGGATAAAAAGAGAAATGAATAAAGAGGAAAGAGAGGAAGAAAAGCAGAAAAGACTGGAAGCTAAGACAAAAAAACGAGAACAGAACGGAGTCAGAGAAAGAGAGATTCTATTGGAGAGTAGTGAACATGAAACTAAGGAAGTTCGACATACAAAAGAAAAACATAAGGGAAACAGAGAACACAATGGAAGTGGCAGAAAACTAAGAGTGTCTTACACAAATATAGATGGATTAATAACAGGATTGAATGAGCTGAATGATTATTTGAAAGAAAAAGAACCGGACATAATGGGAATTGTAGAAACAAAATTAAAAGGCCCACTACCACCCAACAGTGTAGGACATGATGCATACAATTATTGGATTAGAAACAGAGAGAAAAAGCAAGGGGGTGGAGTTATGTTCCTGACTAAGAAGGATATAAACGTGAAAGGTGTCATATATGGAAAGAATACAGTAGAGATGATTATGATAGAAGTGGAAGACAGAGATAAGAAGAGCAGAAAATTTGTGATCAATTATGTGCCTCCGAAAACAGCCTCATGGGAGGAGAGTGAATATAAAAGTATGTTAGAGGACACAAAGATAGCATTAACTAAAATAATGGAAGACGGAGGAAGAATAGTTATGATGGGCGACTTTAATTGCAAAGAAATCTGCTGGGAAGAAATGACAGTAAAGAGTGGTGATGACTCATGGGGAAATGCTCTACTTGAGATGATTACTGACCATTCAATGACACAATGGATACAAGAGAACACTAGGTATAGAAATGAAGAAGAACCATCGAGGCTAGACTTAATAATTACATCTGAACCTAGAATAGTGGACAAGATTGAATATAAAACACCAATAGGTAAAAGTGACCACATATTGATTGAACTGGAACTTAATGAAGAAAAATATATGAAAAGAAATGAACAATATAGAAAAGGAAGAATGATGTATGAAAAAACAAACTTTGATAAAATAAGAGAATTCTTCAAACAAGAAAACTGGGAAGAAATATACAAAGAAGAAACATCAGTGGAAGAGAAATGGAATATTTTGACAAAAATTTACAAAAAAGGAGTGGAAAAGTATGTCCCAAGACAAAAACAAGAAAAAGAATATGTAAAATGCTGGTACAACAAAAGTTGTAGGGAGTTAAAAGACAAAAGAGACAAAGCCTGGACCAGATGGAAAAAAGACAGAAGACCTGAAAAATGGAAAATATATATTGGTTATAGAAATGAATATGTACAAAAGTGCAGAGAGGAAAAAAGAAAATATGAAAAAGATGTTATAGAAAAGTGTAAAGATCAACCAAAACTATTCTACAGATTTGTAAACAATAAACTGAAAAAACAAACAAGACTTGGAGAAATTAAGACAAGGAGGAGTTGAATACACTGAGGAAATGGAAATGGCAGAAATTATGAACAAACATTTTAAATCAGTGTTTACAAGGGAAAATATACAACCTGAAGAGATTGAGTGGAAAGAAAAAGTCCCCCCTATGGAAGAAATAGAAGTAACAAAGAATGAAATATTGACACACTTGGGTAATTTTGATGTCAGAAAATCGCATGGACCAGATGAAATAGCAAACTGGATTCTGAAAGAATGCAGGAATGAACTGGCAGACAAAATACATAGCATAATAAGCAGTTCCTTAAAAGAAGGAAAAGTTCCAGAAGATTGGAAAAAAGCAAATATAGTACCTATATATAAAGGAGGAAATAAAGAAGAACCTACCAACTATAGACCAGTCTCTCTAACAAGTACAATAGCAAAATTTTTTGAAAGAATTATCAAAAGTAGATGGGTAAAATACTTGGAAAAAAACAACGTACTAAATCCAAGGCAATTTGGATTCAGACAAGGACGATCATGCGTCACCAATTTAATATGTTTCTATTCAAGGCTAATAGATATAATACAAGAAAGAGATGGATGGGCTGATTGTGCATTTCTAGACCTAAAGAAAGCTTTTGACAAAGTACCACATAAGAAGTTGCTTAAGAAATTAGAATATGAAGGAGGAATACAAGGTAAATTGCTAAATTGGATGGAAGACTTTTTGCAAGAAAGAAAAATGAGAGTAGTGATAAGAGATCAGCACTCAAAATGGAATGAAGTAATAAGCGGTGTCCCGCAGGGAACAGTTCTGGCCCCAATAATGTTTGCTATATATATTAATGATATGGATGAAGGAATTGAAAGCTATATGAGCTTCTTTGCAGATGATGCAAAACTACTGAAAAGAGTGAAAACTGAAGAAGATTGTGAATCACTACAGAGAGATCTAAATAAAGTACAAGAATGGAGTAGGAAGTGGGAGATGGAATTCAATACAAAAAAGTGTAGTATAATGGAATTTGGAAAAAGCAAAAACAGAATAACAGGATCATATAATTTGGGAGAAGAAGGAATAAAAAAAGTAGAAAATGAGAAGGACCTGGGAGTCATTGTTATGAATAATATGTCACCTGAGAAACATATAAATAAGATTTTTGGAGAAACTTATAATTTAATAAGAACAATCAAAGTGGCATTTACATACCTGGATGAAGAAATGGTGAGGAAAATCCTAATCACCCTGATAAGACCAAGATTGGAATATGCAGCAACGATATGGTCACCAAGTACAAAAAAATATATAAAAAAACTTGAAAGAATACAAAGAGCAATCACAAAACTGGCACCAACACTCTCAAAACTATCATATGAAGAGAGACTACAAAAACTTAAACTACAGACACTAGAGCAAAGAAGAGAGAGAGGAGATTTGATAGCTATTTACAGAATCATGAAAGGCATAGAAATTACTGATAGAGAGAATCTGATAAAATGGGATGACAGAAATACAAGAGGACACGGAAAGAAAATAAAAAAAGACAGCTATAGAAGAGATTTGAAAAAGAACAGCTTTCCTCACAGAGTAATAGACAGTTGGAACAAGTTAGATGAGAAAGTGGTGTGTGCAAAATCAATACATGAATTTAAAAATAGTTTAGATAAAATGAGATATGAAGACGGGACCCCACGAGCATAGCTCCCCTTCCCGTAAAATACAACTAGGTAAATACAACTAGGTAAATACACACACACACACTTCAACGAACGGACGGCTTAGAAGACGTTCTGAAGAAAATTGAAGTATTGTGGATCCCAACGCAAAGAGAAGTGCCTATTGTATTTACAGGGTGGGGGAAATTGCTCGTGGGGTAGTAGGAAAGTAGGGAAAGAGGAGAAGGGGAGGGATTACTGAGGGAAATGGAAGGAAATGAGGAAGGAGTAGACTTGGCCCAGACAGACAGGCGAAAGGTAAACAAACGGCCCCCAGACGACGATGAAATGTCTAATAAAAATGTAAAGATTAGAAGTATAGATAAGAGCAATACAGTAGAAAGTGATGAGAATATTTTCCAGGGATTTAAAGAGGGTGGGGGGGACACAAACCCCCCCCCCCCCACAGAGAGAAAAAGAAAGGGGGTGGAGTTATTTTACTGAATAAGAATCATATAAACGTGAAGGGTGTCATATATGGAAAGAATACAGTAGAGATGATTATGATAGAAGTGGAAGACAGAGATAAGAAGAGCAGAAAATTTGTGATAAATTATGTGCCTCCGAAAACAGCCTCATGGGAGGAGAGTGAACATAAAAGTATGTTAGAGGACACAAAGATAGCATTAACTAAAATAATGGAAGACGGAGGAAGAATAGTTATGATGGGCGACTTTAATTGCAAAGAAATCTGCTGGGAAGAAATATACAAAGAAGAAACAACAGTGGAAGAGAAATGGAATATTTTGACAAAAATTTACAAAAAAGGAGTGGAAAAGTATGTCCCAAGACAAAAACAAGAAAAAGAATATGTAAAATGCTGGTACAACAAAAGTTGTAGGGAGTTAAAAGACAAAAGAGACAAAGCCTGGACCAGATGGAAAAAAGACAGAAGACCTGAAAAATGGAAAATACATACCGGTTTAGAAATGAATATGTACAAACGTGCAGAGAGGAAAAGAGAAAATATGAAAAAGATGTCATAGAAAAGTGTAAAGATCAACCAAAACTATTCTACAGATATGTAAACAATAAACTGAAAAACAAACAAGACTTGGAGAAATTAAGACAAGAGGGAGTTGAATACACTGAGGAAATAGAAATGGCGGAAATTATGAACAAACATTTTAAATCAGTGTTTACAAGGGAGAACATACAACCTGAAGAGATTGAATGGAAAGAGAAAGTCCCCCCTATGGAAGAAATAGAAGTAACAAAGAATGAAATATTGACACACTTGAGTAATCCTGATGTCAGAAAATCGCATGGACCAGATGATATATTAAACTGGATACTGAAAGAATGCAGGAATGAACTGGCAGACAAAATACATAGCATACTAAACAGTTCCTTGAAAGAAGGAAAAGTTCCAGAAGATTGGAAAAAAGCAAATATAGTACCTATATATAAAGGAGGAAATAAAGAAAAACCTACAAACTATAGACCAGTCTCTCTAACAAGTACAATAGCAAAAATTTGTGAAAGAATTATCAAAAGTAGATGGGTAAAATATTTAGAAAAAAACAAAGTGTTAAATCCAAGGCAATTTGGATTCAGACAAGGACGATCATGCGTCACCAATTTAATATGTTTCTATTCAAGGCTAATAGATATAATACAAGAAAGAGATGGATGGGCGGACTGTGCATTTCTAGACCTAAAGAAAGCTTTTGACAAAGTTCCACATAAGAAGTTGCTTAAGAAATTAGAAACTGAAGGAGGAATACAGGGAAAACTACTAAATTGGATGGAAGACTTTTTGCAAGAAAGAAAAATGAGAGTAGTGATAAGAAACCAGCACTCAAAATGGGATGAAGTAATAAGCGGTGTTCCGCAGGGAACAGTTCTGGCCCCAATAATGTTTGCTATATATATTAATGATATGGATGAAGGAATT
>NC_134786.1:7135969-7140969 GCF_046742065.1 Oratosquilla oratoria
CGATAATACACACTAGAATACGCTAACATACAATAAATAACACATACACACAAACACACAGGCAAATTCATTCAGGCACACACACGCGCACAAACATGCGCAAATACACACACACACACACACACACACACACACACACACACACACACACACACACACACACACGGGAACACACACACATACATACACGGGAACACACACACACATACATACACGGGAACACACACACACACAAACACGCAACATATACGCAAACACACACATACGTAAACACACACATACGTAAACACACACATACGTAAACACACACATACGTAAACACACACATACGTAAACACACACACACACACACACACACACACACACACACACACACACACACACACACACACACACACACACACACACACACACACACACACACACACACACACACACACACACACACACACAAAATAGCAAAGGGGAGTAAGGCATATATATCTATCAGGGCATACTCGTATTACTCGTACGTGACAATATCTTCAACTTCCACTCGGGGATCACGTGCAGTAGCGTATGGTCAAGGGCGAATCTACACCTCAAGGGCGAATCTACACCTCAAGGGCGAGGCTCTTAACCAAGGGTATCCGAAACTGTGGCCAGTCCCATGTGGTCCCATGTGGTCTCATTTAGCCCCATGTGGTCTCATTTAGCCCCATGTGGCCCCCATGTGACCCCATGTGGCCCCCATGTGGCCCCATGTAGCCCTCATGTGGCCCCATGTGGCCTAATGTGGCCTCATGTAGCCCTCATATGGCCTCGTGTGGCTCTCATGTGGCCCCCATGTGGCCCCCATGTGGCCTCCATGTGGCCTCCATGTAGCCTCATTTAGCCCCATGTGGCCTCATTTAGCCCCATGTGGCCTCATTTAGCCCCATGTGGCCCCATTTAGCCCCCATGTGGCCTCATTTAGCCCCATGTGGCCCCATGTTGCCCCATGTGGCCCTCATGTGGTCCCATGTTGCCCCATGTGGCCCTCATGTGGCCCCATGTGGCCCCCCGCAGTGTTCTTGGTCCTCTTCCTATATGCAAAACGAGTTCTGTTATGAGAGTCGACCTGACCTGACCTGACCTAAGCTAAGTTGGATTAAGCTAAGCTAGCCTAACTGCATACCCAAGTACGTAAGGTTAACTCTTTGTTGCTCTGTTCACACTAGCGGTTTGAACCGCTGCGGTTCAATTACAGTACAAGTCAGAGGGGGCTCTCACACACAACCGAGCAGTTTTTCCTTGACTTTGTGGTACCGCTGCTGTTTATGTGCGGTTCTGGCTGCTAGTGTGAACAGGTCCCCTGGTTTCAGGCGGTTCCATTCAAGATGGACAATTTTTTTTTTTAAATTCCAGCATGGGATACAATGGAGAACAATAGCGGGACTAAAAAGCCATTTCTATTGTCAGACGGTTTGTCAAACCCGGTTTTTCAAACAAATACCCCATTCACACGGTCAAATATCACCTCAAACACTTGTTTGACAAATCGGATTTGACAAACCATTTGACAAACCGGGTTTGACAAATAATATTTGACAGTATTTGACAAATAATGTTTGACAAACCGTTTGACAAACCGTGTTTGACAAACAATTTGACAAACCGGGTTTGACAAACAATTTGACAAACTGTTTGATAAACCGTGTTTGACAGTTTGACAAACAGTTTGACAAACCGTGTTCGACAGTTTGACAAACCGTGTTTGACAGTTTGACAAACAGTTAGACAAACCGTTTGACAAACCAGTTGACAAACCGTTTGACAAACCGTGTTTGACAAACCGTTTGACAAACCGTGTTTGACAAACCGTTTGACAAACCATGTTTGACAAAACGTTTGACCGTGTGAATGGCCCTTACCAGTAGTAGCGAAGTTGTACATGTACAGCGCGTACAGCGGAGTGCAGAGAATCGCTTGGGGCGATTTACCGTTGTTTTGGCGGAATGTTCGAGTGCTTGAGTGAATATAAGTATGATGTACCTACTAATGCATGCGCGCATCCATGAACACGTACAAGCGTATTTCCGCACGTACAGACATAATGCAAACATGTTTACGTGCATATATAGATACACGCTTGCATATATAGATACGCGCTTGCATATACAGTATAGATACGCGCATACATACATATATACGCACATATATACACATACGCACATACATACAGTAAATGCGCATACATACATACATACAGTACATGCGCATATATACATACATTACATACACACATACATAGCATACATACATACATACATACATTGCATACATACATACATACATTGCATACATAGTGTAAACATACATACATTGCATACGTACATACTGTACATAGTGCAAACATGTTTACGTACATATATAAATACGCGCTTGCTTACATACATACATACATACATACATGCCAATATGCACATATTTTCCTCTAAATGTACACACGAGTTGTATGTACATACATGTTATAACAGAAAGAGACAGACAAACACAGAAACAAAGACAGAGACAGAGACAAAGACAGAGACAGAGACAGAGACAGAGAGACAATCAGAGACGAAGACCGAGAGAAAGACAGACAGAAGGATAGAGAGAGATACAGCGGAGAAGAAACAAGTACATTTGATCGTTATTAACATCTGTTGTCCCCTTTCAGTAACACAAAGCGTTGCTTAGCTCGACTAATTCTTTTCATGTCTGATGACACTTTGATTTATCTTACGAAAGCCGGAAGTCGATTTCATTCTTCTCTGTGACTCGCACAAATTCCAAAAGGTTACAGACTACAACTATTAACGCCTTCCGTACTGGACAACATTTTTCTTTTTCTTTATATTTTGCCTTTCGCCAAGCGTTTCTGCTCCTTCCCTCTGGAACGTTCTCGTGTGAACGCCTGTTTCTCGTTCTTGGCATTTGATGGCCTTGAAGTCTGGACAAGTACTCCAGGCGGACACCCGGCTGTCCTTGGTTTCCTCACCCGTTGTGTCTACCGTCGACCAGCTTCATCTTTTTATGTCTACAGAGATCGAAAAAAGAGGCAAAAACGAGTTCATTCCTAGGAGAAAAAAGAGCGAAAGCTAAATGTCCGCATGTCTATATGTTTCATATGGAGTACGACAAAAAATGTATCAGTTTGTAGGCAAGCTTCTGTACGAGGAAATTGTCTTGAAAATCTTTCAGAGTTGAAGTCATAGATAGTTGTGTACGTTTAAGACAGATTGAAAATTTTAGAAGCTCCGCCAAGGGATTCGAACCCTGACCTGTGCGTGCATGATATGGGGATTGGATGAAAATGAGACCACGTCTTCTGTAGCTACGTGAAGTGTGGTCGGGGACTTGTACAGTCCTTTTGTACCATCGCACGTAGCTCGGTTGCTAGCGTCTTGGCTTCGTGATTATGCACGCACAGGTCAGGGTTCGAATCCCTTGGCAGAGCTTCTAAAATGTTGTCATAGTGAAAGGAAAGGAGAAAATAATGTACAGATGGAGTTATTGTTGAACAATTTATCATCGCTTTGTTTATTTTCTACCTTTTTTGACAGCATTGAAATGAAATTAATAATTACAAAGGATTACAAAGGTGGAGCATGCCGACAGGAGACCTTTTGGTCCATAACTAGGTCGGATGCGAAAAAGAAATTGTAATTATGATAAACAAGTAAATAAATAAAAATTATAACAAATATTAATCAATAAAATAAGTGCATAGGTATAGTTAAATAAAAAACAAACAGGAAAATAGTAAATAATAATAATAAATTAAAACTAAGCAAATGATAATAAACAGACAAATAATAACAAACAAATAAACAAATAACACAAAATAAGTGCCAGACATTTACAGCTCAGGAAGTAATGAGAATTGGTCATTCGACCATCATCAACAAATCTAATCTATATTTTTCTCAGCTAAATGAAGCAGTCGGGCATTAAGGATGCAAAATCGGCCCACCTATGACGTCACATTAAGGATGCAAAATCGGCCCACCTATGACGTCACATTAAGGATGAAAAATCGGCCCTCCTATGACGTCACGTAGCCCACAGACTTTCCACGATTTCGGTCCCGTCCAGGGCGACATGACGTAATCCTACATCCTTGCCCGTAACTAAGTATCCTATATCCTTTTTATCTTACAATGGGTACCCCTATGGATCAGAACAACGCAGGACTATTTCATAACAGGAGACTAACCTCCACTAAGGGAATGCTAGTCAGTTAAACCTCGTTGATACGGAACTAGTTTAGTAGACGCTAGTGCTAGTTACTGTACAAGGTAACTTACCTACCAGGCAAGTAGTGTTTACACTAGGATAGTTTGGAAGCAATTCTACCTGCTTCCTGTTCATACCGGGCAAGTAGGGGAGGGGGGTAGTTTACAAGTCGATACGACTAGCGGCTACTAAACTAGCCCCGTATTAGTTTTACTAGTCCATCTTTCTGGTATACTCCTTAAAACTAATGCACCACGTCTGTGTTTTCACCTATTTGGCAAAACATTGTCCCAAGGATTTTTTTTTTCTTATCGTTTTTTTCCGCTGACAAGGTACAAGATAGGACTAGTGGCTACTAAACTAGCCCCATATTAGTTTTACTAGTCTATCTTTCTGGTATACTCCTTAAAACTAATGCACCACGTCTGTGATTTCACCTATTTGGCAAAACATTGTCCCAAGGATATTTTTTATTTTTGTTTATTTTATTTATTTATTTTTTCTTATCGTTTTTTTCCGCTGACAAGGTACAAGACAATACTCCCATTGAAATCACCACAACAATGGACATTTTGGATTCGCTTCTGGGAAGCGCAAGAGGAATCTCTATGTACAGCTTCTTCCTCATATCACACACATTCACACGCAAACATCAACTCTCTATTCTTAGTATAACAATCTATTCTTAGCATCCGACCTAGTTATGGACCAAAAGGTCTCCTTTGTAAACCTATAAATCGAGGGCATAGACAAACCATACA
>NC_134786.1:7145969-7150969 GCF_046742065.1 Oratosquilla oratoria
GTTGATCCATAAAGGTACTTAGTATGGCTACCTTCCTTATTAGGGGGAAAAAGACTTTTGGTACGTAAACTTATATGTAGATATACGGATATATGAGCCATGTGCACATACACGCACACACACATACACATACACGACTCGAAGGCACAGTGGCAGAGTCCGCGACCGCCACTACGGCGGTCCGAGTTCGAGTCCCGCCCAGGCCTGAAATAATTTCAGTATAGCTGCGCTGCGAGTCGTTACTCCAGCTCTCGTGAGCGGGGAGTTGGCTGTGTGTGTGTGAGTGTAAGGTCACAGTATTAGCCATAGATCGGTCATATATGAGCTCTGAGCTCTCTTCCAGCAGATAAATAACTGTAGATCACGAGTCCAACACGTGATCCAAGACCATGGTGAATCCATGGTGAAACACACACACACACACACACACACACACACACACACACACACACACACACACACACACACACACACACACACACACACACACACACACACACAAATTCAATTGTTCCTATACAATAGTATCTAAAACAACGCCAGGTGATTTCATTCAGTTTGGGTCAGAATCCTACAGACGAAATAGTTATCACAGTTTAAAGCAAATTACAGACTTTGAACATAGACAAGGCATCATGTGTATCTTTATTTCGTCCTTATTCATCTTTGTTTCGTCCTTACCCCTTTTCTAAGGTCATTTGGTTGACTGTTTTAAAGGGTACAAATGGAATGCAAATTGTTTGGTTACAATACATATACTCGTGTATATATATATATATATATATATATATATATATATATATATATATATATACATATATATATACTAGATAATCTTTATGGCCGTCGCGCATAGGACTCGAACCTACCGCTCTGAGGCCAAGAGCGTTAGGTTCGAGTCCTATGCGCTACGGCCATAAAATTTATCTGATTGATGTCGCTGTCTACTAGTGAATTTCTCATTACATATATATATATATATATATATATATATATATATATATATATAAATATATATAAATTCGAAATACTTTTCTACTAAACTTTTGTAATAGATAAAACTTCAATATAGCTTATTACAGCCCACTGTAATACACTGTAATGTACAGTTTCATTGCAATCCATTAATACCTTGTAACCCTTTGACCTTTGTAATACACTAACTCTGCAAGCCAGTCAGGTCCTGGACCACTACAATCCACACAGATCTCTTGTAATCCACTCAAATCTTTTGAAATTCACGAAGCTTTTGTGACCCACTAATCCAATGCAATCCACGGTAATCATAATCCACTGTAATCCATTGGAATCTTCTGTAACATGTTGTAGTTCTTCGCAGTCCATTTCAATCTACTGTAATCTATTACAGTCTATTTTAGTCCTTAGTCCTGGACTAAGGATAACCTTGGTTGGTTCCGAGACGGGGATTACTTATTCTTTTTACTCTAATTGGTATTAAATGATTTTATTAAATTTCCCAATGTCTCCTCAATACTGAAGGAATATATCTATTGAAGATGAAGTCTAAAAACCTTTCATTCCAACATAAGAAGAAACAACTTTGATAACAACGTAGTTGATACATGGAAGAATTTTCGGAGGACCTTTTGTTGTCAAGTACAGTTCCTAAATCTTGAGATATTAAGATAAATATCTAAGAAACATGTTATGACTTTCAATTGAATCATCTTGTTTATCTTGTGCTTGTTTGGGTCCTTGTTGCCTCCTCTGTTTCATCTTCATACTCTAGATGATTACAAAGGATTACAAAGGAGAAGCATGCCGACAGGAGACCCTTTGGTTCATAAATAGTCGGAAGCAAAAAAAAAAATAAATAAAAGAAAAATAAATAAATAAATAAATTTATAATATTATAAATAATGATAAAATACATAAATACATATATATAGTTAAATAATAAACAGGTAAATAGTAAATAATAAAATATTGACAAATAAATGAAAATCAAGCAAACAATAAATAAATAACAAACAAATGAACAAATAAACTAAATGGCAGGCATTACAGCATCTTTGGTGTTTAAACGAATCTTAATGCTACATTGACTGACTCTGCAGGAAGTTTATTCCATTCATTAACTACACGGTTGGCGAAGTTGTTTCCACCAACTTCCAAATTAAATTTATTTCCTGACAGTTTGAGACCATTATTTCTTGTCGGATTCTATTGAATGCGCATAGTTCATTAACTTCAAAACTGTACAGTATTCGAATAGACGACACGGTTACTAAATCCCCCGTTTCTACACCGACAACATGGTACATTTAACCATTTACTTAACTAATTCACAATCTATTCTAGCTAGTAACAGGCGCTTTCATTCAACTAAAGAAAGTCCTTTCCTGAGCGAATCTCCTAACGTTATAAATGGATCCAAACTGCGAAGACTACATTAACTATGTAAATACGACATTATTCATAATTCCAGGAAAACTCGGGAGTATTTCGCACTCCTGTGTACATACATAATCTTAGGTCTTCAAGTAATCTACAGCTGTGCTGCACCTTTTGCATCAAGTCTTTTGACCAATCAGGATCTTTCCATCTGATGTTGCCATCTTGTGTGTCTTGGATAAAGGCGATTCAGTGCCTCACTGCTTTCAGTGCTTTAGTACAGCAGTGACTCAGTGTTTTATCGTTTCAGTGCTTCAACGTTTAAGTGCCACAGCGCTTTAGTGACTGACTCAGTGCTTTAGTGCTTCTCTGTTTCAGTGCCTCAGTGCCTTAGTGTCTTAGTGTCTCAGAACCTCAGTGCCTCAGTGCTTCTGTGCCTCAATGCTTCTGTGCCGCAGTGCTCCTGTGCCTCAGTGCTTCTGTGCCTCAGCGCTTCTGTGCCTCAGTTACTCTGTGCCTCAGTGCTCCTGTGCCTCAGTGCTCCTGTGCCTCAGTGCTCCTGTGCCTCAGTGCTCCTGTGCCTCAGCGCTCCTGTGCCTCAGCGCTCCTGTGCCTCAGCGCTTCTGTGCCTCAGCGCTTCTGTGCCTCAGCGCTTCTGTGCCTCAGTTATTCTGTGCCTCAGTGCTCCTGTGCCTCAATGCTCCTGTGCCTCAGCGCTCCTGTGCCTCAGTGCTTCTGTGCCTCAGTGCTTCTGTGCCTCAGTTATTCTGTGCCTCAGTGCTTCTGTGCCTCAGTGCTTCTGTGCCTCGGTGCTTCTGTGCCTCAGTTATTCTGTGCCTCAGTTATTCTGTGCCTCAGTTATTCTGTGCCTCAGTTATTCTGTGCCTCAGTTATTCTGTGCCTCATTTATTCTGTGCCTCAATTATTCTGTGCCTCAGTTATTCTGTGCCTCAGTTATTCTGTGCCTCAGTTATTCTGTGCCTCAGTTATTCTGTGCCTCAGTTATTCTGTGCCTCAGTTATTCTGTGCCTCAGTTATTCTGTGCCTCAGTTATTCTGTGTCTCAGTTATTCTGTGCCTCAGTTATTCTGTGCCTCAGTTATTCTGTGCCTCAGTTATTCTGTGCCTCAGTTATTCTGTGCCTCAGTTATTCTGTGCCTCAGTTATTCTGTGCCTCAGTTATTCTGTGCCTCAGTTATTCTGTACCTCAGTTATTCTGTACCTAAGTTATTCTGCGCCTCAGTTATTCTGTGCCTCAGTTATTCTGTGTCTCAGTTATTCTGTGCTTCAGTTATTCTATGCGTCAGTTATTCTGTGCCTCAGTGCTTCTGTGCGTCAGTTATTCTGTGCCTCAATGCTTCTGTGCCTCAGTTATTCTATGCCTCAGTGCTTCTGTACCTCAATGCTTCTGTGCCTCAGCACTACTGTGCCTCAATGATTTTGTGCCTCAGTGCTCCTGTGCCTCAGTACTCCTGTGCCTCAGTGCTCCTGTGCCTTAGTGCTCCTGTCCCTCAGCGCTTCTGTGCCTCAGCTCTTCTGTGCCTCAGCGCTCCTGTGCCTCAGTGCTCCTGTGCCTCAGTGCTCCTGTGCCTCAGTTATTCTGTGCCTCAGTTATGCTGTGCCTCAGTTATGCTGTGCCTCAGTTATTCTGTGCCTCAGCGTTTCTGTGCCTCAGTTATTCTGTGCCTCAGTGCTTATATGCCTCAGTGCTTCTGTGCCTCAGTGCTTCTGTGCCTCAGTGCTTCTGTGCCTCGATGCTTCGGTGCCTCAGCGCTTCGGTGCCTCAGCGCTTCTGTGCCTCAGCGCTTCTGTGCCTCAGCGCTCCTGTGCCTCAGCGCTTCTGTGCCTCAGTGCTTCTGTGCCTTAGTGCTTCTGTGCCGCAGTGCTCCTGTGCTTCAATGCTTCTGTGCCTCAATTATTCTGTGCCTCAGTTATTCTGTGCCTCAGTTATTCTGTTCCTCAGTGCTCCTGTGCCTCAGTGTTCCTGTGCCTCAGCGTTTCTGTGCCTCAGTGCTTCTGTGCCTCAGTGCTTCTGTGCCTCAGTGTTTCTGTGCCTCAGTGCTTCTGTGCCTAAGTGCTTCTGTGACTCGGTTATTCTGTGACTCGGTTATTCTGTGACTCAGTGCTCCTGTGCCTCAGCGCTTCTGTGCCTCAGCGCTTCTGTGCCTCAGTTACTCTGTGCCTCAGTGCTCCTGTGCCTCAGTGCTCCTGTGCCTCAGTGCTCCTGTGCCTCAGTTATGCTGTGCCTCAGTTATGCTGTGCCTCAGTTTTGCTGTGCCTCAGTTATTCTGTGCCTCAGCGTTTCTGTGCCTCAGCGTTTCAGTGCCTCAGCGTTTCAGTGCCTCAGTGCTTCTGTGCCTCAGTGCTTCTGTGCCTCAGTGCTTCTGTGCCTCGATGGTTCTGTGCCTCAGCGCTTCGGTGCCTCAGTGCTACGGTGCCTCAGCGCTTCTGTGCCTCAGCGCTTCTGTGCCTCAGTGCTTTTGTGCCTCAGCGCTTCTGTGCCTCAGTGCTTCTGTGTCTCAGTGCTTCTGTGCCTCAGTGCTTCTGTGCCTCAGTGCTTCTGTACCTCAATTATTCTGTGCCTCAGTTATTCTGTGCCTCAGTGCTCCTGTGCCTCAGTGTTCCTGTGCCTCAGCGTTTCTGTGC
>NC_134786.1:7155969-7158469 GCF_046742065.1 Oratosquilla oratoria
TCCTGTGACTTTGCTCAATTTCATTACTCTCTCCTGTGACTTTGCTCTCTTTCATTACTTTCTCCTGTGACTTTGCTCTCTTTCATTACTCTCTCCTGTGACTTAGCTCTCATTTGACTCCGCTCTCCCTTTCGTTACTCTCTCCTGTGACTTCGCTCTCTTTCATTACTCTTTCCTGTGACTTTGCTCTTTCTTTCATCACTTTATTTTCTGCGACTTCGCTCTTTCTTTCTTCACTCTCTCTTTCATCACTTTCTCCTTGTGACTTTGCTCTCTCTTTCATCACTTTATCATATGACTTCGCTCTCTTTCATTACTCTCTCCTGTGCCTTCGCTCTCTTTCATCACTTTCTTCTCTGTGACTTCGCTCTCCCTTTCATCACTCTCATATGACTTCACTATCTTTCATTACTCTCTCTTGTGACTTCGCTCTCCCTTTCATCACTTTCTCATATGACTTCGCTCTCTCTTTCATTACTCTCTGTTACTTCGCTCTCCCTTTCATCACTTTCTCTTCCTATGACTTCGATCTCCCTTTCATTACTTTCTCCTATAATATCTGTTTCACCACTTTCTCCTGCAATTTCACCACTTTCTTCTCCATTGCTTTCGCTCCCCCCTTCACCACTTTCTATGACTTTGCTCTCCCTTTCATCACTTTCTCCTGTGACTTCACTCTCCCTTTCATCACTTTCTCCTTCTGCCTCTCCTACACGACTTTCTCCTAGTCTCCCAGAGTCGCACAAAAACTGGCACCGGGAGTTGATCTTGGGGACAATAAGCCGTTGGCGCCCGCGGTGAAAGTGGCGACCGAGCAAGGATGGGGCCATGCCGAGGGAGAAGGGGTCTTAGAAAATGATTAGTTATAGTTTTGCACGTATGCACGTACATAGTGGTAGTAGTGGTGGTGTAACCGGACGAGTGTAACTAACTGTTACGTTACTCCATCCTGGTCACTTATAACACAGAAATGTTCAAGGATGTCCACTGCCAAACGCCTCTAAGTTTTGTTTGTTTATTGGTTCTATTCAATCTACTGTTTCTCTTGGTACACTCTTACACTATTCTATTTCCTAGGCAACGTCACTGGCAGAACGCCGCTCTCAGCCCGTGCATGCCGTTATAAACCTCGGAAGTTGCTTGGGGAGTTGCTATGTTCGCATAACTGAATTCTTTATGTGAGCTGGGTTTACTTCGTCACATCTTATATTTTAATTTACATAATTAGTTTATAATTTAGTCTGACAGCCAGACTATAATATATATATCCAGGGGTGGTTCGTCAGTATACGTAATAATGTGTTTATTGGTGTGTGGTCGCGTGTGCATGTTGTGGGAAAATGCTTGTCTCAGCTTATTTTCCCAGGAAGTGTCTAAGCGTCGTATAGTCTGCCGGCATAGTGTGAGTGTGGGAGTGAGTGGAGGTGAGTGGGTTATATGACTGAGTGATGTATTACTTGTTTATGGGGCGTATACAGTGGCGGAGGTAGTGGTATTGGTTGTGGTTGTGGTTGTGGTTGTGGTTGTGGTTGTGGTTGTGGCATTAGCGGTGGTTCTTTTACTTGAAAATGAGGAGACATGTAGGTACCCCTTTCGATTCCGAGGGTGTGCCACAGCTCCTGCCAGCTGAGCAGGGAACCTCGGGGGCTCCGTCGACCGAGAACCCAGGCCCTCTGGTTTCGAACTCGACCCCGAAGTGAATGAAAGCGTCTGACTGATGCAGCTCGAAATCTTGTTTAGTGTTGTGTATAGAGGAGACACTGGCCATCATACATGCACACACATAATGTATACACACAAGAACAGGCACGTAAATGCACACACGTATACACACGTACATACACGTACACACACACGTACACACACACACACGTACACACACACACACACGTATACACACACACGTACACACACACACACACGTATACACACACACGTACACACACACACACACACACACGTACACACACACACACGTACACACACACACACACACACACACACACACACACACACACACACACGTACACACACACACACACACACACACACACACACACACACACACACACACACACACACACACACACACACACACACACACACACACACACACACACAGGATGTATACGTTAGCCAGAACCTATCGGTTCAAGTTTACATAATTGTACCATACCATCCGGTCTGGTCACAAGAAGAGAGGATATCACACCAGGAGACGATGAGCTACAACCGTGGTCTTCGATTTCTGTGTTCGGAATCGAATGCGGGTTCTCGTGATGTCGAGTACGGTCAAAACCAATCTGCCACTCGCCAGAGATATAGGGAAGACACTAGGAGACGCTGAGTAGCTGCGGCCAGAGAGGAGTGCGGGATTCGAACCCACAACTAAGCGAATGTGAGATCAGCACGCTTCCGATGACGCCACTAGTTCATGGAAGGTAATATACAGAAGCTGGATATCCACAACTCTGACAGGTGGTAATGGACATGGAACTGC
>NC_134786.1:7165969-7168469 GCF_046742065.1 Oratosquilla oratoria
CGAATGAATATACTACTACAGTCACCGTCGCAATTTCAGGCGAAATAAACCACGCCCCTTTCTATTTCCTGGCCAATCACAGACCCACGCGTCATCCCAGAGCGATCGTGATTGGCCGGGGAAGATATGGGGGGTGGCTTGTTTCGTCTGGGAAAGTTGTGATGAATAATGTAGTGGACACTGGAAATGAACCTTCTGTTACTGATTGTGAAGGTCGGTAATGATGTTAAATGAGAAGAAAATATCTAACAATTGTTCCTATTATGAGTTTACCCCAATAGGGGTATTTCCCGAAATTTTATGTACTATACTCTGCTTATTTTCTATTATAATTTATTATTAGCATATTTATGAATTTGAAGATCAATTATGAAACAGGTTTTCTATTGGATATGCATTAACAAAAGCAAAATATACACATTGCAAAAAGTAAACAGGAATTCGATAAAATCTAAATTCTTACAATCTTTTCAGTAAATCTAAAGGCGATGGTCTATAGTAAAGTTCAAAGTTTCGACATCCAATTGAATAAATACCAAGCAGTACGTTTAAACATTTCAGCGATTTTTCTTTTTGCTTTTTTATGTGGTTAGAGCGTCGCTATTTGCGACGGAGGTCGAGGTGATGGTGGTTCGAACCCTGCCACGAGCGAGTTGGACCAAGGGAATGGATCATTAACTTCCACGCTACAAAGTTTTCTGTAAGGGGCACCGTTCTAGCTTCCTGATAGGGGGAATATCGCAACGTTAGATCGAATAAGTAAATTTGTGCGTTTCTTTTCTTCTATTTCTATCAGTTCTCTTATCGTTAGGCTTTGCCACTCGTCTACTCTAACCAAATGGTTCTTAACATTTTTCATTGTCCTTAGTACCCCTTGATATCTCAGAAAATTTTCTTGTACCCACATCCAATACAAATACAATGCAAACATATGAAAAGGATTACACAAGAACATAAGAACATAAGAATAAAGGAGACTGCAAGAGACCATAAGACCTACACTAGGCATCACCGTATCCATCACCATCTGTCATCCCCATCCATAAAGTTATCTAATCGTTTCTTAAAACAACTGATAGTTTCAGCGCTTACTACATGGTTACTAAGTCTATTCCATTCGTCAACCACCCTATTAGTAAACCAATTCTTGCCTATTTCCTTTTTAAATCTAAATTTGTCCAGTTTATAACCATTACTGCGAGTCCTGCCCTGTTGTTTTAATATGATGTCCTTGTTTGCATTACCCTTTGATCCACTTGAACACCTCTATTAGATCACCCCGTACTCTGCGTCTTTCCAGAGAGTGCAAGTTAAGGTGCCTAAGCTTCTCTTCGTAAGGCAAATTTCTGAGTCCATGTATTATTTTGGTCATTGTTCTCTGTACTGATTCTAGTGAATTGATGTCCATTCTGTAGGACGGAGACCAAAACTGATACAAATCTTGCTTTGCTTTCTCATTGTAAATATATAATACCGTGCACTGGCTATTATGTCTCGTACCCCCTCAGGGGTTCAAGGCTTCGTACCCATTGGGTACGCTTAGTTACAGAAAAAAATAGAAATAGAAATTGAAAAAGGACTCCTGGTCTTCTACCAATTGCTTATTTCCTTGTTTTTCACGATACGTTGGGAAAACTGTGGAACACGGTGTTAAAGGAAAACGAGGAAAGTATAAAAAAACACACACACAAACAACCACAAACTTTAAATCCGAAATAAAAATAACAGAGATGGCGAAAGACTTGTTACTTTTAGTAAGCGTCAAGGATATTCCACATCCGCGATCCTGACAAACAAAAATACTGTAACAGAGGTACTGTTTTATATTACATGACATATCACGGCCACACAAATATATCTTTCGAAGTTGAGCGTTTATATCTCTATACGATATTTTCCGTAAAGTTGTTTTAGTAAAACACATAAAAAAAACAAAAACGAAAATTCAAAGTTGCATCGTTCTGATGCATCATGAATCAGGTTTGAGAGTTTACAATAGTTGTTGTCAAATGAACTGGTGCAATAGTGTAAATAAATTCATATAAACATATAAATAAACTCCGACATATATCTGATAGAAAACCAGCGTTTACGTTAAAGTAACAATATGCAGTAGCAAATGGGCAAGGGGGTTACTGAATATTGTAAGCAATCACATTGGAACACGTTGTACTGTATCAGGGCCTTGTATCTCCCACCGTAGCGTGACAGACATAGGAAACAGTGAAAAGTGAAGGTCAACGATACGGCACCGAGGCATAACAGGATTCCAATATCACATCCACAGGAAAGATGATAACAAAGACGATGACATTGACGATGATAGTGACGATGACAGTAGCGATGCTAGTGACCATGAACGTGACCATGACAGTGATGAAGACAGTGACCAAGACAGTGACCATGACAGTGACCATGACAGTGACCATGACAGTGACCATGACAGTGACCATGACAGTAGCGATGATAGTGACGATACAGTGACCATGACAGTGATGAA
>NC_134786.1:7200969-7203469 GCF_046742065.1 Oratosquilla oratoria
GACATACCACAACTACTGCCATTACCATGTTGGAAAGTAAGCTAATGTGTTGCCAGCCTGGAATGAGTGGTAGGGAGAGAATGGTATGGGAAGTTTTCAAATTGGGAGTCAGAATATACTAATTTGGCTAGGTATTATTCCCTTAAGTACACTTGGAAGGAACACTTCTGTGTTCAGTGCTGACGGCTGGTAGTATTTCAGTCAGAATATACCATTTTGGTTTCGCCGTGACTGGTATTCTTCTTTAAAAGAACAGCTAAGATATTTAAACTCAATCCCATGACTAATGTTTCCTGTTTATACACAAAATCAACAATATTATGCACAACAATGGTGATAAGATTCTTAATTATTTGCTGTTGGTATACAATGTACATTTTTTATATTACATATATATCCTTTCCATGAGATGTACAGAAACCTTCTTTATTTCATTTACAAGAGAGAGAAAAATATTGCAATGAAAGTATATATAGATACAAGAATTAGATAAATATAAAGTTTGTGTTATGGAGGCACATATATCCTTTCCATGGGATGTACAGAGACATCCTTTATCTTATTTACAAGAGAAAGAAACTGTTGCAATGAAAGTATAGATATGCACAAAAATCAAATAAATATAAAACATATGTTAAGGGGTGACTATAGTACTATAGCAGGCAAAAGCTATTTGTAGATGCGATAATCGGGTACACTTAGAAGACACTCAAGGGGTAGTTTAAGAAGTGTTGGCTACAAATACTACTATTAATCTACTTACGATATAATCTTTATGCATAGGTGGTAATCTCTTTATACCCGAATCAAGGCATGTATACTTCATCAATGGACTTACCTTATATGTCGAGGTATAGGTCGCGTTCTTTTGTTTTCAAATGAATCAAATAATTCCCCTGCGTCTGTCACAATATCGTGTTTCATGCACAGGATCATACATTTTCTCTACAAAACCAATTTGAAATATCTATTCTATGGCTCGGATTTGACCTTCCCCTGAAAAAACGATAAAATAAAATAAGTAAATAGATAAGTAAATAAATAGGTACATAAGCAAATAAATAAGAGAATGAATAAATGAATAAATGAATGAATGAATAATAAGTAAATAAATAAATATGGATAGATAAACAAATAAACGAGTAAACAAATTATTAAACAAATAAACGAATAAATAAATAGATAGGTAAGTAAATATATAGATGAATAGATACATATATAAAGAAATGAATAGAGGAATAAATAGACAAATGAACAAATGAATGAATAAATGAATAAACAAACAAACAAATAAACGAATAATAGAAAAATAAATAAATTAATAGAATGAATATATAAATATATTAATAACAATAAATGAATACATTAATTGATAAATCGATAAATAATAGATGAATAAATAGAATATTAAATAAATAAAAAAGAGGTGGATGAATAGATAAAAAGATCTACAAATATGTAAGTAAATGAATAAATAGATTAATTTGAAATAGAATAGAATATGGAGACTAACATGCATAAACACACTCACGCTATCACATTAAACATACAAATAAAAATAAACAGAAAAGAACAATAAAACAAGAGAACTTCTGAAGAAATAATAATAACAGATACCTGGACATACCTGAGCATAAGGAATGCAAATAATCTAATCTCTAACGCCGCACAAGGCTACACACACACACACACACACACACACACACACACACACACACACACACACACACACACACACACACACACACACACACACACACACACACACACACACACACACACACACACACACACACACACACACACACACACACACACACACACACACACACACACACACACACACACACACACACACACACACACACACACACACACACACACACACACGAGCGCACAGAATATTGGGATAAAGCTATATATCATCTGCCATACATAAATATACGTTTCCCTTTTATACTTCACAGGCGGTAAAAGCATTTCATTACTGATAGGGAATCATGAGTTACAATTGCATACATACGCAAGCGGGAGCTTGACTGATGACAAAATAGCTTCATGACATTTGAATGATCCAGTTCTGTGAATTTATGCAAATGACTCTGGGTCATAAAGAATCAACTCGACCAGCGGTTCGAAGCGACGCCGACGCCTCATCTGTAAAGGCCACGTCACACTACGCGTCTTTTGAGTCGGGGTGGCTAGGCTCGGGAGCAAAAAAATGTGCTCTTTTTAGCTGTCCTATGTTCAAACGATGACTCATCACCATGGGAGAATGACGCTCGCTACCCAGTTTATCTCTGTTGTCTGTGGCAACACGCCACTTCTGCAATGTCCCCTTAACGCATATAACATCTTTATAAATAAAATTACTAATCGTGGTCAATCTATTATGTGTCCATGGTAATGAAATTGTATATTATAAATATTGTTGTCACATGCAGGGACGGCCCTTCTATTGTAAATAGTGTCTGTATGTAACATATTTGCATACTTGTAC
>NC_134786.1:7215969-7218469 GCF_046742065.1 Oratosquilla oratoria
CTCTGAATGGGGTTATTGTCGCTTATCACAATCATCTTACCTCGCTGACGATAAGCAGCGATAGCCCAGCGCACCTCTGTGCAGATTTCTGTCACAAGGAGACATTCCTGTTTGAGTCACTGGAAGTCTTCCTTGTTAGTTGTTGCTGTATTCATGAGTATTTTCCATTACATATAAGTACACCGGTTTTTCAAATTTACACAAACTCAGTATAAAGTGTAACATTTTGTCTTTATAATGAAGAAAATGGTCTTCAGTTCCAAACAGGACTTGGAATTTGATATCACGTTCGTTTTTCTTGCATGGTGTTACCACACCGATGACAATGGGTTGTTTTTTGCGGTGCAACTCATCCAGAAGATCCTTTTCACGTAAAAATACAACTGCTGTTTTCTCCGTCAAAAGGACACGTCTACAGGAAGTTCAAGAATTTTTTGTTCAGTAGCAAACTCTGAATGGCTGGTTGGATAAAAAAAAAAAAAAAAAAAAAAAAAAATAATATATATATATATATATATATATAATATATATATATATATATATATATATATATATATATATATATATATATGTATATATATATATATATATATATGTATATATTTACATACTAATATAATTCTTCCCGTCCAATTGCGCTTTTAAGAGATGCGGGTATACAAATAGGGTCAAAGAACTTTGACCTTGGTTGTGCAAATATGTTTATTTCTATACAAATAAAATTTCCAACTTCGAAATAGATACTATACAGAAAAAATGTATCATATAATGAAAAAAAAGTTATGTGTATTTGTTAAAGTCCATGGACCTGGTGCAGACGTATAACACACAAAGGACTTCCGGTATAACGGCTGTTGATATATAAATGTGGTCAAGGATCATTATTAACTCCAGAGGTCCTCCCATCCTCATGCAGAACTGCACGCCTCCTCTGAATGACATGAACATAAGAATGGAGACAGCAAGGGACCATAAAGCCTACACTAGGCTGTTCCATGTCCATCACCACCTATCATCCCCATCCATGAAATTATACAATCTTCTCTTAAAGTAATCAATACTTTCAGCGTTCGCTTCATGGTAACTAAATTTATTCTAATTGTTAACCACTCTGTTTGTAAACCAGTTCTTGCCTATTTCCTTCTTAAATCTAAATATGTCCAATTTAGATCCATTGCTACGAGTCCTGTCTTGTTGTCTTAATATGATGACCTTGTCTGCATCATACTTATTAAAGTCCTTGAGCCATTTGACCTGTACGGAAGGGGCGACGTGAGAATATATTACCTGAGTACAGGACATGTACCGGACACTCGATACTGATCAATGATTCATAGGAACTATGGTGATATATTTTGGTAATTTTTTTGCCAACAGACGTGCGCACGAACTCGGATAGTCACGCACAGAGGGCCGGGGACATAATGTATGGCCCCTTGTTTCAGAAACTTCAGGGTCACTTAGTTAACTCATATTTTAGGACAGGAACGTGAGGTACGTGTGTGGGTGGGGTTTGCAAACTCTTCTCTCCCTCACAGGAAGACAAGGAGGAATTAGAATGTAGTGTTGCAAATACTGAAATGCGCGAGTACTTTGTACATGCAGATAGAAATAGTTTGAACTAGTTTACTCCCTCTGTCTGTCTCCATATAATCATATGTTGTATATAAAAAAGAACAAAGGAAAAAATAGCCCCAGGCGAATAATATAACGAGCTACTAATAGGTGGTAAAATCACACGGATATGACGTCAGAAAGTGGGTGGGGGTCGCATAACATTTGACAGATAAGAGAGGAAACCAACGGATAACTCAACAAAGAGAATACCATAGACTGACTCCCCACCCATTCGCAGCCAGTTGAACACACTTCCGAAAGTTGCACAGGATTTTAAATGATAGATAAATCAATGAGCCTTGTGATGAAGAACACAGTAAATAGATAAATAAATTTAAATAGATAAATAGAAAATAGTAATTATTATTACTATTATTATCATTATCATCATTGATATTATCATTATCATAATTACCATAATTAATCTATAATTCATTTCAACAATATGGTGTGGATTCAAAATATGTTTTCTTTAGGTTAGTGATTGATTTCAGGACGTAGAAATTGGGAAGCTGGTATATGCCATTCCCCAGCGTACAACCCATCCCTACCATTCACATCACTATTTCATCATAGACAAAAGATAAAAGCGCTGGTAAATCATCGCCGATGGAATATGAATTGATTAAAGATTTTGCCCCTCCTTAACAGCTTTTCCTCTGGTTCATAGATCTGTAGCACCACCCATAATACCTTTTTGTCTAACTTGTTATAATCCTAGTCTAGATTCACAAAGGAATTTTTTTTTGTTTTTGTTTATCCAAGACTTTTCGTATATCTGCCTAACAGAAATATCTTATCCGCGCATTCTCTATTTTTCCAAAACCCACAATGTTCCTCACCAATTTTTCATTTGATCTCCTTAGCCTCTCAATTCATACCC
>NC_134786.1:7223469-7240969 GCF_046742065.1 Oratosquilla oratoria
TGTTTAGGGTTCCGAGCCTTCCCCTGTGTCTATGTTCTCCATCATCCAAATATATATATGTATATATATGTATATGTATATATATGTATGTATGTATATATATATATTTATATATATACATATATATATACATATTCACTAAATTCCATGTATATACATACATACATACATACATATATATATATATATTATATATATATGTATATGTATATATATATATATATATATATATATATATATATATACATATATATATTTAGGGAGACAACAACCATCCTAAAGAAACAAATGATTTGGAAACCATCTCCATAGACCTCTACAAAAGTCATTTTGGTTGGAGACGATTTCTTCCAGAGAAGAAACTACAGGAATTAATATTGTCTGCCATTGTAACAAAGTAGCAGGTCATTCCTTTTTGTACGGTCCGGGTAGCACAACTCTATCGTCTTTGCTTCATAATAAACAGTCGCTAATGCAAAGGTTCGAGTCCTTGCGGTGGAGCTTGTTGATTCAAGGAATCAATGCATTATATATTATCTGTGTATGCTGGTGGCGTCATCGGAAACATGCGAACCTCGTACATTCCTTGTCGCGGGTTCGAATCCCGCACTTCTCTCTGATTCCCGGCAGTCACTGTTACCTGCGTCGACAGTCTAAGCACATAGGACAAAGGTGATGGCTGTGGCCACGCGCTTCTTTGCGTAGGATTTCCATAATCATCCTCTGTTAACTACTCACTGCAGTATGCATCTTGTTACATATTTTCTATTGGCTGACAAGAAATGCTAGAACTGTTATCGATAAAAAAAAAAAAAAATCAGCACATGGTGACATGTATAGCTTAGATACAGAAATACATGACCATCCATACAATTCTTTTTACTATTATTATTCGCTTAACTTTTACCCTATTATATATCTACTCTCCTCTTTGATTTCATCACCTTGTGTTTTTTTTCTCCTCTATTCTTTCCGTACTTCTTTCTGCAGTCCTCATAATCCCGTTTCTTCTCTTCCAAAACCATTCTTTACCTCTGCCTCCTACCATTCGCTACCTCCCATTCTGTGTTTCACATCCTCCTGATCCCATACACCATCGTTGCACATTTTATCACTTCCTCCTTTAAACATACTCATTTTTTCTCTACTCCTGTGTCTCTTTTATCCTTTACTACCTTCCGTTCTCCTCTCACATTCTTACGGTTTTCATTCTCTTTTTTCTTTCTCTTTTAATCTGTTCTACCTCATCATTTTTATACCTCCCTCCCATTCTTTTCTGCTCCACTTTTCCTCTATCCTCAATTTCTCTGATAATGATAACGGCAATAATCTGATAACGATCTGACAATCCCACCGCTCCCTCCCTTGTACACATTAACGTTCAGAACTCTTCCAATCCTCCACTTGAGTATCACTAAAAAGTTCATTAAAGCTCTCTCTACCACCCTCCCCTACGGTACATTTCCCCACGTACATTATGCTTGTCTGTCTTTTTAAACACAGTGTTTGTTATCATTAACTTAATTTCTAAACAAATTTCTAATATTTCATAGATATATGTATCAAAATAAAAGACTATGCTTTATTTAACATCGAATTTGTTGATTTACTAATAGTACTAACAGGTGCTTACATTGTTTAATATCTAGGGCACAGAAATAGGTATTTCTATACAGAAGTTCTTGGAAGAACTTGCATATTAATACAGACCAAACTGAATCAATAAGTGATTTCAAAACTATGATTATTGGGGAATGAGATGGGACCTCACGAGTATAGCTTCCTTTGTGTAGATTACAATTAAGTTAATAAATTAATTAAATATACCACGTTCGTCATCTTGACACCGGGTAGAGCGCATGCGCAGTAGCGCTTATACTTTGGGACAACAAATGACGCAGTGCCCTGAAACCGACGAGACTTCCAAAAAATTTCTGATTTTTTTTTTTTTTTTTGTGATTAAAAAATCGGATCTAGGAAGCCTTTAGTGGGGCTGGCGGGGATGCTAATCAATTATCTTTTTATGGCCAAATGGGACCATATTCCCATAATTCTGGGGTGATTTATCTTGATGATATGCAGTCAAATGTTTCAGTCGTTTATCATACTAACGATATCATACTGAAATGTGTTTATCATGCACATAAATTATCCATCTTATCTGTTGTTAGTTTGCATGACTTTGAAATTGTGGTACTGAATTATGTAAGCATTAAAAATACCTTATTCATTTCCTTTTTAGATTGGTGTGGGAGGGGGTTGTGGAGTGAATATATGTTTTGACACGTCCGCCATTTCTATAAGAAGGAAAATATATTTTGGTGTGTGTATGTACAGTATTCGTTTCTCAAATGTCTCGCCGAGCAGAGGTATGACTAAATAAAATCGCTTGGAGGGCAGGTAGAATAATTACATTAGTTCTGAGGTGCATTGACATGGATATTTTTTCTTTCTTTTGAATAAGATTATCTAGTGGCAGCCAGAACAAATGAGGCAAATGTGTGAGTCATTTGGAGCAGTGAACGCGACAAAAGTCTGTTTCATTTGTCAGCTGTTCACGGAGTCAGTAGGAAGAATTGTTACCGGGACTTGTTGTCTAGCAGGGGTCCTAAAGTCCGACCAGTCATTACTCTCTTCCAGTTTTGTTATTGCTGTTGTGTTGTTATTGGTGTTGCGTTGTTGCTGCGGTTGCTGCTGCTGTTGCTATTGCTGTTATTGTTACTTTTGTTATTGTTGCTGTTCTTGTTGTTGTTATTACTGATGCTGCTGTTGTTGTGTTGTTATTGCTATTGTGCTGTTGTTGCTGTTGTGTTGTTATTGTTCTTGTGTTGTTATTGTTGTTATGTTGTTATTGTTGTTTGTTGTTATTGCTGCTGTATTGCTATTGTTCTTGTGTTGTTATTGTGGTTGTGTTGTTATTGCTGTTGTGTTGTTCTTGCCCTTGCTGTTGTGGTTGTTGCTACTGTTGTTGTTGTTGTTGTTGTTGCTGTTTTTGTTTTTGTTTTTGTTGTTGCTACTGCTGCTGCTGTTGTTGTTGCTGTTGTTGTTGCTGTTGTTGTTGCTGTCGTCGTCGTCGTCGTCGTTGCTGTTGTTGTTGTTGTTGTTGGTGGTGGTGGTAGTGATGGTGGTGGTGATGGTGGTGGTGGTGTTGGTGGTGGTGATGTTGGTGGTGTTGGTGGTGGTGATGTTGGTGGTGGTGGTGGTGGTGGTGGTGGTGGTGGTGGTGGTGGGTTGACATCGAAGTTAGGGAAGAAGCCAATCACTCTTTCGGCTCCTGACAGAACTCCTCCACCCCAAGTATATTATGTTTATGCCTGTGTGGGGACAGTGTCGAATAGTCTATACAAATGTGGCACCGGTAGAGTATGAACCAACGATTCTGACTGTACATTTGTAGCCAAAAGTTCTCCACAGACTTCACCATGCGGATGTAATTGTTATTCCTGATAATTTGATTTTTTTTCTTCACGTTATTTAATTTACACTTTACGGTAGGTTTTCTATGAAATTAGATATATCAAGTGTTTAGCAGTAAGTGCTATATTTGCAAAATAGAATACATAACACTTTCAGGATCTTTGTCTTTGACTGATTCTTTTGAAGCAACACATCAAGGTGACCCCACTGACCTTAGCTGAGGCACTCAAGAAATATTGGGTCATGTATGATATCCAAGGTCACTTCATGACCTTGAAAAAAGCAAAGTCAAAGCAAGATCAGCTCACTTCACTTTGGAAAGAAAGCAGCTTACATCTCATGCCATCATATAATAATTTTTTTCTTTTCGTAGGTTATTGACCTATTCTCGTTTAGACATTGATACCACCATTCCAACCTGTCACAACCACAAAAGGATACACACTTGTGCTCTGTGCGTGCGCGCGCGCGCGCGTGTGTGTGTGTGTGTGATTCACCTTGGTCTTTGGATCACGTGTTGGACTCGTGATCGACAGCTATTTCCCTCCCGGAAGAGAGCTCAGAGCTCGTATGTCCGATCTATGGGTAATGCTATGACCTTACACGCACACACACACCCAACTCCCAGCCCACGAGAGTTGGAGTAACGACTCGAAGTGCAGCGATACTGAAATAATTTCAGCCCTGGGCAGGATTCGAACCAGGTACCGCCTATACCTCCGTACTGACAGTCTGAGACTCTACCAACCGCGCCACCGAGTCGTGTGTGTGTGTGTGTGTGTGTGTGTGTGTATTCACTTGGTCTTTGGATCACGTGTTGGACTCGTGATCGACAGCTATTTCCCTCCTGGAAGAGAGCTCAGAGCTCGTAGGTCCGATCTATGGGTAATGCTATGTGTGTGTGTGTGTGTGTGATTCACCATGGTCTTAGATCACGTGTTTGATCGACAGCTATGAGCTCAGAGTCCATATATGCTGATTTATGGGTAATGTTGTGACTATACACGCACACACACACACATCCAACTCCCCGCCCACGAGGGCTGGAGTAACAACTCGCAGCTCAGTGATACTGAAATTATTTCAGCCCCGTTTGTGTGTGTGTGTGTGTGTGTGTGTGTGTGTGTGTGTGTGTGTGTGTGTGTGTGTGTGTGTGTGTGTGTGTGTGTGTGTGTGTGTGTGTGTGTGTGTGTGTGTGTGTGTGTGTGTGTGTGTGTGTGTGTGTTTTTGCGTGTGTGTTTGTGTGTTTGTTTGTTTTCCTTTCAGGAGAAGAGAACAAACCGATCTGGAGTAACTCCTTTCCTAAGCAAGAGAGAATATATGTCCTTTTGTTCCGATTCCAGCCACATTATTCCGCCGAACTGTGCGTGCGAGACCTTTTCGACAGCGAGGAGATTAAGCCTCGCTAGCAAAACGGGGATTTGGATTCCGCCAAATCGGCGGTGCCGGGGGCCGCCAATTCCGCCAACATTATTATCGAAATCGCGTTTGGCATTTCCTTTGAGATTCAAATGAAATCAAACGCTGCAGAGGATTTGGCGTCAGCGCCGAATAAGTAGTAATTCAGTATAGCCGATGAAATGTGATTGTGGCCTTTTTTTACTCCTGCAATGCTGTCCTTGATCTGTAAAGCTGAATGTGCACCGGTGGTTTCCAACGAAAACTAGTAAGAGTTAGTGAATGTCAAACGGTTTTATTCAATGTCGGAGAGGTTGACTGTGAGGCTAGATTGGCTAGACTGGCTGTAATGACTGTCATTTATTTTATATTATTTGTTTATTTGTTTTGTTATCATTTGTCTGTTATTACTTGCTTGATTCACGTTTATTGTTAGTTGTATGTCAATTTATTATTATCTACTATTTACCTGTTTGTTTATCATTCAACTATACCTATGTATTTATCTATTTATTTTATTTAGTATTATTTATATTATTATATTTTTATTTATGTATTTATCTATGTATTTGTTTATTTATTTAACTATTTATCATTATTATACTTTTTCGCATCCGACCTAGTTATGGACCAAAAGGTCTCCTGTCGGCATGCTCCGCCTTTGTAATAGTGTCTCAACATCAAATGAGAACCGATGGTTTAGACAAAGCAAGCAACCATGAACGAGAAACAGAGAACGAAAATGTATTCCTTTCTGTATAATAATTAATTTTAAATTGTTTTCTCGTCCATTTCTGGTATTTTGTCTTAAGATTATATTATTTTCATCGCAGGATGTCAGTTAGCAATGATGACCGGACATTTAAGCAATGGAATTTAGGATCACGAGATATAACTATGTTTTTAATGTCATATTAGATAATATATTGTTTTTTAACACCCACTTGATTTTATTTTGTAGTTTGCTGTCATATTTTCCTTATTTTTCAGTGTTCGTATGATCTTGTTTTTAATGCCCCACCGTTTTCCTGTGTGAGACTACGTGTGACAAAGTTTATTTATGGGCAGTGGACAAGATGCAGGGATGACCCGTCATCCAGGAGATGCCAAGATAAGAGAGAGGGAAGAGGGTGGAGGGGAGTGGAGTATGTAGGGTATGGAATGGGTGGGAGTGGTTTCTATGCCTTTGTCTTTTGGCTACCTCCCGTGTAAGGCGAAAAAGCTTTTGGTGTATGTATGTATGTATGTATGTATGTATGTATGTATGTATGTATGTATGTATGTATGTATGTATGTATGTATGTATGTATGTATGTATGTATGTATGTATGTATGTATGTATGTATGTATGTATGTATGTATGATGTATGTATGTATGTATGTAAATATGTGTTTGGTATTTTCACCCCTTCAACAGGCTAGCCCTGATTTCGTGAATATTCGTATTTCATTGCATTACATTCCCAATGTAATATCTACCAAATGTATCCCTTATCTAGACTATGATAAGCAACATGACCAAAAGAATGACAAAATTACTGTTTCTTTTAATGGACCATATTTGAGGTTATGAATCAAACACTGTTCATTATAATCTTTTGTTTAACTGTTATCTTGAAGTATATCTTATCTGTTATCTTTATTTACCTAATCATTTATATACCTTTATTTTCTAATTATTGTCTTCCTTATCTATCTATTGTTAACTCGTCTGCCCGCTTTCATGATTATTTATATACTCATTTATCTGTTTATTCGCTTCTTTATTTATTTGTAAGTTAGTTTTTGTATATGCATACACACACACTCTTCCGAGATCACACACACACACACACACACACACACACACACACACACACACACACACACACACACACACACACACACACACACACACACACACACTCACACACACCTCGTGGCGCTGTGGTTAGAGTTCTCGCCTGCCACTACAGCGGTCCGGGTTCTACTTCCGCCCAGGGCTGAAATAATTTCAGTATTGCTGCGTTTCGGGGTGCTACTCCAACTCTCGTGGGCGGTGAATTGAGTGTGTGTGTCCGTGGAAGGTCACAGTATTACCCATAGATCTGTCATATACGAGTTCTGAGCTCTCTTTCGGGAAGGAAATAGCTGTCGATCACGAGTCCAACACGTGATCCAAGACCATGGTGAATCACACACACACACACACACACACACACACACACACACACACACACACACACACACACACACACACACACACACACACACACACACACACACACACACACACGTATATATATATATATATATATATATATATATATATAAAAATATATGTATATATATGTATATATAAATATATATGTATATATATATATATGTATATATATATATATATATATATATATATACATATATATCACGTGAAAACCACTGTTGGAGTAAAAAAGACTGGAGACGGGAAATCTATATATTTCGATTGCAAGCTGCAATTCTCTTCAGTAGATACTGATCCACTGATGAGGATTGCAGCTTCTAATCGAAATATATACGTAGATTCCCCGCCTCCAGACTTTTTTACTCCGACAGTGGGTTTCACGTGATGGACAAATGTGTGATTACATTTCTCACCTCTACTATATATATATATATATATATATATATATATATATATATATATATGTATATATATATATATATATATGTATACATATATATATTTATATATATACCGTACTGTATATACATACATATATATATATACATATATATTAATGTATATATATATACTGTATGTACATGTATATATATATATACTGTATGTACATGTATATATATATATATATATATATATATTTATATATATATACCGCACTGTATATACATACATATACATATATATATATATATACACAGTATATACATATGTCCATTTATTTATTAACATTCAACCTGTCACTAAACAAACTGTCTATTTTGTGGACAGATAGATCCATACCTCCTGAGGCACGAATAATGCTGACGTGAGACAGGGTCAGGTTGACAGTTGACCTGACGGGGTCATTCGCAGGTCGTAGTCACGCCTCCAGGTCAGCCCAAAGAACTGAGCATGGTGTAGGTAAGGGTCGTATCCAAACTCCTACCCTAAAATAGGGGCAGAACTAACCAGTCGCTAAAAATAAACCCTGCCAAATCTAGAAAATACTTTTGTTCCCTTTGTATGACGGAACTAATTAAGCGCGTAAAATAACACCCTGCCAAATCTAGAAAGAATATTTGTTCCTTTTGTATAACGGAACTAATCAGTCGCGAAAAATAACACCACGCCAAATCTAGAAAGTACATTCGTTCCTTTTGTGTGACAAAACTAATTAGACGCGAAAAATAAAACCATGCCAAATCTAGAAAGGACAGTCACTCCATTTGTTGTGGCTTAAAGTAAAGAACTTACGTCAGGAGGTATTTAACTGTGCCCTACGCTCGTCACCTTGGCCCTGTGTGTTCAGACTGCCAGATCCACGTCATGGGAAGTAAAGCGGAAACAAGTGACGCAAGACGGAATTTCTGTATCAGCATTTTGTTTTCAACCCAATTCATGATTCGCTCTGTGGGTCACTCCACTCACAATGAAAAGATAAAAGAGACAAACGTATAACCCCTTCCATACCGGAGGATACTTTCCATTTCGTCAAGATTACCTTCAGGTGATTTCATTCGTCAGTAGTAAACGGCTTTATCTCCTTCCTAACCCCGTGGCACTTTTCCTTATCTGTTTGTTGTCGCCAAATGATTTACGTGGCATACCCTCCCTTATCTCGACGCGACAAAAACTCACAAAACAAAGAAAGAAAAAGTGAGGAGCTGACGCCAGGAGGCGCTGAGCAGCTGCGACTGAAGCCGTCACCTTTAACCTACTATGCGCGCGGACAAAACCTCTACGATATAAAATCACAAAAACTTACACTGGGCGAAGAGAGAAAACTCAACGTTTTCTATCATACGTTATTATTTATGTTATTATAATATTATTTATATTATTATGATATTATCTATATTATTATGATATTATTTATATTACTATAATTTTTATTTATTTTTCTTTTAGTTATTTATCATTATTATAACTTTTTTCCGCATCCAACCTAGTTATGGACTTAAAGGTCTCCTGTCGGTATACTCCTTCTTTGTAATCCTCCTTTACACATTTCCATTCTCATTTTTTAAAGTATATACTAATATAGACGTCTCACTTTAGACATTGCATTATATATATATATATATATATATATATATACATATATATATATATATATATACATATATATATATATACATATATATATATATATATATACATATATATATATGTATATATGTATATGTATATAATATATAACATATATATACATGTATATATGTATATATATATAATATATAATATATATATATATATATATGCATATATATGATATATATATATATATATACTGTATATATATATATATATACATACATATTTGCAAATTTGTCTAACTTACATAAACCCATACAATCCATGTTATCATCAACAACACGTTTGATATTAATTGATTCAATTATGTTCCTGTCTAACGCAGAATTACAGATTACATCTAACATGCACGAAACATCACTTGATGTTATATGCTCCAACACTATATGTTCAATTAATCTAGTCCAGCCATAATCTGTTTAGCCAAGGTGACATATTTTTACATTTGCATTTACGTTATCACCTTACATATTTTCAAAAAAGGAAATTGTTAGTCAATCAATCAATCACCTATCCGAGAGTTGACACCTTGACATGGTGGATAGCCTTGAGGATCTAAATGACTACAGGAGCTTGGCCAATGGAAGTGAAAATATCTACAGAGTCACCTATATCGAATAGGTCTTGTATGAAAGATGAGACAAAGAGTAGCTCATGCACATAGCATGAACCACTTCTCATAAACAGGTCCTTGATGGCGAACAGGGAAATTCCTCGTAGATATACAGGGTACCATTATAATGACGTCGTGGACCACTAAGTACCCTATAGATACATAGGGTTCTACCGAATATACTAAGGTTGCACCAAACAAATATGTCTACAACAACTAGTTGGCAGGAAGGTGAGATTACCGTCACAATCCCTTCTTAAGAATGCTGGTAATTCGTTGAAAGTGAGACGTATTTCTAAATTTTCAATGCAAGGGAGAAAATGCTAAATCACTCTTTACTTCGTGTATATTTGTGTGTTTTGGGGGGAGCTTTTGTTTCATTAAAAGTATGAGCTTCGGTTGTGTAACTTTTTGTTTTGTAGCCTATGTCCTTTGAACTTTTGTCATAGATTGTCATTAGCGCCTTACGTACCGGGTGGCACGTTTCCTAGCATATATTCTAGCTGTAACAGAGTTGATTATCACTATTGCTATTCTTTGCAAAATCGTGATTAAAATTCTTGATTCACCGAATGCATTATTCATTTATTCATTTATTCATTCATTCATCATTTATTTATATATTCATTTATATATATTAATTAATTTATTAATTAGTTTACTCATTCATTTATTTATCAATTCATTTATTGATTTAATTATTCACTTATTTATTCACCTATCTATCTATCTATCTATCTATCTATATACATATATATATATATATATATATATATATATATATGTATATATATATGTATATATATATATATATATATATATATATATATTCATCTATTTATCTATTTATTTGTTTATTCAACTATTTATTCATTCATTAAATTGTTTATTGTACAAGAAAGCATATCTCTAAGGTACAATAAAAGATATATATATATATATATATATATATATATATATATATATATATATATATATATATATATATATATATATGTATGTATGTATATATATGTGTAAATACATATATATATACACACATATATATATACACAATGTATGTTATATATATATATATACACACACACACACACACACATATATATATATATATATATATATATACATATATATATATATATATACATATATATATACATATACATACATACATATATATATGTATATATATATATATATATATATACATATATATATAAATATATATATATATATATATATATATATAACACCATTGTCCACGATCACACAATCTAGTACTATTCCGGTCAGGTCCATTGGGCAGTCTATCAGACCGCCACTGTCCTTGAATGTGACCACCTCCCTTCCTTCCCCACCCCCTCCTTCGTCCTCCTTGTCCCTCCTCTTGATTCCTACTCCTCCTCCCACTCCAGGTGGAGTGACGGGACTCCTCACATTCCCTTGCCTGAGGAGGCAACCGCTCCACAAGGCTCAATCCACTTCCACCTCCCGGACTCCACTTGTTCACCTTCAAGGAGCTGTATTTGCTCCACAAGTGATTCTTGGTCGATTTTTTTTTTTTCTATCACTTCACTCCCTTGGAATAGAGGTAGTAGCCACGTAGTGAGCGCTGGAAATATCGGTTGTCTTAAGAAACTGTTAGACAACTTTATGGATGGGGATGATGGATTAGCCATGGACATGGAACTGCCTAGTGTAGGCCTTATGGTCTCCTGTAGTCTCCTTCATTCTTATGTTCTTATGTGCTTGTGTTTAACTTTTCAGTTCTCATGCACATTTGTGAACACCAAGAGTTGACCCGTGATGTCAGAATTGTTGAATATATCTCTCGATGTTATTGAATTGAGAAATAGATTTGAGTGCAGGAAGCTCTCTGGGAGATGCAATTCTACCAAGAGTTGACCCGTGATGTCAGAATTGTTGAATATATCTTTCGATGTTATTGAATTGAGAAATAGATTTGAGTGCAGGAAGCTCTCTGGGAGATGCAATTCTTCATATACAAGAGTCTGGGATTGGAATTCTTTATATGATCGCTGGAACACAGCTAGAAACCTGAACAAGTTTCTGCTAACTTGCCCTAAGCTTAATTAACCGTCCCAACCTAACCTAACCACCTAAGCTAACTTAACCAAAGTTAATCTTGCTTAACCTAACCTGATCACATGAAGAATGTCCCTTCAGGGAAGGGGGGAGGGGAGAGAACGCTTCATATGAGGGCAAGGACTAAAAAGTATCCAAAGATTCTTACAAAAAAAAAAAAAAAAGAATTATTATAAAGAAGGTACTTCAGACATATATATTAAATAAACATCAATATTTGGACTCACAAGTTCGTAATTATTACCAGTCTTATTTCTTCTCGTCCTCCAAAGGATCCTGTTTTGCCTCCTACCCCCAACCCATTCCTTGGTGGTCGTAATTTCCACTTTGGTAAACCTCTGCTTTTCATCCAACACAATGGCTTCCCTGCTTGACTGAAGGACAAAGAATTGATTCACTCTCTTGTTTTCATTCTCCAGAAAGCAGGTAAAGACCAGGAATTTATCTCCCAGGCTTCTTCATATACTCCAGAGAAAAGAAAGAAGAAAAGAAAAACTCCAGAATAAAAGAAGATAAAAACAAAATAAAATGCCCAACAGATGTCCGGTCCCGAAAGAATAGGATGAAGAATATCCAGACTCGTAATCAAGTGCTATTGTGGGAGAAAAGAAGGAGGGAAGTCTAAGCCAGAAGGCGCCGAGTAACAGCGGCCGAAGCCGTTATTTTTGCCCAATGCGCTTTGCCTGTTGGGCAGGTAACAGTCACTGCTAGGAATCGGGGAGGAGTGCGGGATTTGAACCCACATCTAGACGAATACGAGGCCACCATGCTTCCGATTACACCACTCACGGTAGAAGAGATTCGTTTACTTATTTTAGGTCAAGATCGAGACGTATCACGGTGGAAGGGAAGTTGATATTGTATGGACGACACTCAATTTCCATCATAAGATCGCCTGGTCAGATCATGAAATGAATACGGAGACAATTAGTGGTATCATAACGATAAATCATTAATACTGATTTCCTCATTTGTAAGAAACTTGGTAAGTACCATCAATGCTACTTCATCAAGAAAAACAAAAGGCGGGAATAGAACAATGGTTTAGAAAGAAGATGGAGAGGAATCGCTGTGGCAGTATAGCAATATCTTAATTTGAATCATTAATGCTACGACTACCTTTTTGACTTTTAAAGAAAAGAATCACTAATATGGCAATAGTGCAAGCACGTCTTGACTGACACACCGATGTAGCAACTGCGCAGGCATTTTGTTTTTCGAAGAAAGTTAGCTAATTTGACAATATCGCAGGAGCAGTTTGGATTCACTATTTTTTTTAGTAAGATAAAAAAAAAAAAAAAACATTAGTGGAAGCACGTCTTGACCGACGCACCGATATAGCAACAGCGCAGGCCTCTTGACTTTCGTGGAAAATAAACTATTATGCAATGGTGCAAGCAAGATCTTTGCCGAATTCCATATGTCGCAATACCAAAGCAACATCTTGTCTTTCGAAGAAAAATCACCCACATAACAACAACGCAAACAACATATGTTTCCTGTTCACTAGTGAAAGAACAACGCTAATATCCTCTTGACCTTCGAGGAAAAATTACTAATGTGACAACAGCGTAGGCAACGTCATTATTGTCTAGGTGCGTGAGGTCTACTCGCTCAGGCTCAGTTGTGCGCAAGTCTGCGCCGAGTGAGTGTATAGTGTAGTGTTCTTGGATCGCGGAAATAGTGTCTTGGTGAAGGAAGAAACCAAGGTAGGTGTAACAAGACTACACATTAACCTCTTTCAATCTCCCTTTTATTTTGTGTATTAGAGAACACAAGGAATAGAAACGAGGACGGAAATACAAATCTTCCGAAAAGTCGTCGGCGGAGAAAGAAGAATTGATGTCGGTCGGGAACGGGACTAACCCCGGGAGTTTCTGTCGAGTGACGTCACACCTGGAACGGGTGTTCGCGTATGGTAGATAGACTGAGACGGAAGGGAGAATGGGAGGCTGATAGTTCCTGCAGTGAAGAATGGTTATCGATTGTGAATGATGAAAAAAGACATCCACTTTTTACAACGTACGTTTGACATTCAGCCGCTTGGCGCTGTCGACAGACGGTTTGACAATACGGCCTTGCCAACACAATCCCACTTTCCTGAGTGGACTGGATAAGATTTACTTGCAATAAGATACATAGATATAAAAAATGCATAAAACTGCGAGTATTGCACAATAAAGCATATGGAAATTATTTCCATTGTGGTCCTCTAAGAATAGAGTTGGGAACAAGTAAGATAGGCATCAGAGTTTACACTTCGATGGTTGTATTCTGGTAAGCCTCAAGTTATCTTGTTCATTTAACGGTTGTTGATTCTGTTTTGGAATGCTCCAGTTGATATCAGGTAGTGATGTGGAACTCTTTGATCACAACCTGTTAAAAATAAGTTTGATCAAAGTATGGCGAGCCTTATAATGTAATGATCGTCACAGTGTGGTCTGTTTACTTCGTGGAAATTTATTAGAGAAAAAAAGTCCTCAGTCGATATATAAAAATCCTGCCAATATGTGAACAATAAAAACAGAGAGAGAGAGAGAGAAAGAAAGAAAGGAAAAGAATTACGAAGAAAGAGAGAGTGTAATTCAGTGACATTCGACAACGACAAACCAGATACATTGATGGAGACCATTTCCACTGAGTTAAAATGAACTGTACCCTACAGTGTGTGCGTGTATACGTTTGTGTGTGTGTGTGTGTGTGTGTGTGTGTGTGTGTGTGTGTGTGTGTGTGTGTGTGTGTGTGTGTGTGTGTGTGTGGAGACTTTAATTCCATCAAGACCCTACTGACATCAGGCTCGTTAAACCTATCGCTACGTTTTACGACCAGTCGTGTCTTTTAGCTGCTGTGTACTACAAGGAAAACTTCTTCTGGACTGGGGATCCCCATTTATAGTGAAAGGTTTAAACGCATCCAGAAGCTGACCCGATTGTCTTCGTTCCGCTTAGTGACGTTGCTGGTAAATTTAGGAATTAGCTCAGGCAGTCCACACCCTTTGGCCTAAAGCAGATGTTCCTAAAATAGCCCCTCAATACTCCTAGGGAGTATCGGAACCAGTTCTTTGTAATATTAAAAAAATCATCACGGAGGAAATGTTAGATCAATTATTTCGTTTGGAAGTATATCTTAATCGTCTTTTTATTGAAAATGAAAATAAAGAGTACCTAAATCTCAGCTGCTTGCTCATTGCCATCCTCTTCTCTCTCTCTCTCTTTAAGTAAAGTAAACTAAAAGTTGAAAGTAGGGAGGGGTAGGTTAATATTGGAGAGTTGGATCAGGTTAACTTGGAGTTAAACTTTGTCGTTTCAGGGCTAAAAAAACTTCTAAAACCAGTTGGCTAAAGTAACAGCTTCAGTTGCAGATGAGTGGTTCCTGGTACAGTTTTTTTTAAACAGTATAATGTCTTGAAAGCTGCCCTGGGCCTCATTTGAGTAAATTTGTACGTGTTCCCTTGAACCGGAAAATGAATATCTCTGGATGTCTGATTTCTGTATCCACGTAACCTCTTTCAGCACCGTGAGCTGTCAAAACGCTCACTTTGTTCAAAAATCGTCCACGGGTCAAATCATCCACAAACTAACTTTCCCATCTTAATGATCCTATATGGATCCTATATGCACAACCATTCAAATTTAATTTTTCATTTGAACAAAATGTCCTATTTAGGAAATACAATTCAAAATAATTCTTGGTTCTTTCGCTGTTTCTTTTGAACCCTTGAATGAACTGTTCATCTCTTTGAAGTAAGACTGATTTCTTTGGGAAGGTGGAATATCATGTGTCTGGCTGTGACTGAGGCACTCTTAAAGTGTATTGTGTTCATTGTCAGACACTAGGAAACGATAATGTTATAACACATTAGTAAAAGTACACTTTGAACCCACTATCGGAGCAATAGTATCAGAAGTACAGGAAAACTGTATATTTCGACTACTATATGTAGTCCTCTTCAGCAGAATGGTTACAAGAAGATAGAGTGCAGGTATAAATGAGGTACTCCTCACTACCTGTAATCTACTTCTTATAGCTATACAGATAGAAGTCGAAATATACAGTTTTCCAATACTTCTGATATTATTTCTCCGATAGGGGGTTTAAAGTGTTTATTGCCAGACATGTTTTCGTTCAACATAGGATCGCTGAGGGCTCTGGATGGGGCAGAATCTCAATCGATCCAGGATCAGTGTATGCTGAAGTAATGATGATAATGATGAAGATAATGACAATTGTAATGATTATAATAATTAACGATAATTATAACAATAATAAATAATAATGGTGATGATAACAATAGTGGTTATATTAAAGACAAAAAATATCAGCAACAACAATACTGATAATAATTATAGTAATCTTAATGACAATACAAATAAAGAATATAATACTAATTGTTATGAAAACTGTAATAACAATAATGAAAGTTGTAATTGTAATAGAAGTAATGAAAATAATAGTAACATTAATATAAAAATTACGATGTCTATAGTAATGATAACTTACTGAGTGTGGTTGGTAAGATGTATGGATGTATATTGATTAAGAGGATTAGGAAAGAAATGGAATTAATTAAGAGGATGCGTAGATTTGTAACAAAATAGACGTTCAAGTAGTTTTCGTCGTATGGCAAGGATTTTTTTCATGAGCCGGGAGATGACATGGAACTAATTTTATAATCGTTTTGGTGCGTTTTGTGGTTGTATGGAACTAGTGGGTAAGTCTGTTGAGGACAGTTACAAACTTTTATCAGTGATTGGGTATGTATGATAGTCGGTAGTGGTGGATATGAATGGTACATGCATACATATACCAAAGGATTTTTACCCCCTTACACGGGGGGTAGCCAAAAAGAAAAAGGCATAGAAACCACTCCCACCCATTCCATTTCCTATATATTCCAATCCCCTCCACCCTTCTCCCTGCATCTTATCTTGGCTCCTCCTGAAATGGTACAAGGTGAATATGCTGCTGCGCCAGGGGTGTGTTATGTCGCTATGGTTGTTCAACATGTGTGTAGATGGGGCGGGAAGGGAAGTGAAAGCGAAAGTTCTGGACAAAGGCTTGGAGTTGGTAAGTGAGGATGGAGGGAGGATGAACCAGTTATCTATTGATAGTTTCCAGGAGAGACTGTGGAGAAAGTACGACTTGGCCATCAATAGGATTTATAGATAGAGGAAGTTAGGAGGAAAAAAACATAGAAGAAAGATCTAATGTAAAATAAACTAACCGATATGATTCTACATAACCTAACCTGATATAACCTTGCCTAATCTAACGAAAACCAAACCTAGCTTAACCAACCTGATCTAATCTAACTTTTCCTAGTAAAAAAAAAAAAAAGTGATAATTTCCGTTACCTTTTTCCCTCCTCGTGTTATTTTATGATGTAAGACTAACCCACTATGCAGAACAGAATGCCGATCAATCTCAATCACAACTACCCCTCACTACCGCCTTCCTTAAATCTCTCGTTTACTTCATCTACGACTCCAACTCTTCATCATGATATTGTCCCCAAAGATAAAATTGCTGGTTACCTCTGAACCGTTACTCCTCGGATACATACAAGTATGATGGCAGTGACCACGGGGGATATATTCTCACGTATTTACTTCTTGTTGCAGGAAACAGGCGAACCATGAAGAAGGAACTGACCCTTGTCGTCCTACCCTTGGTCCTCCTCATAGGGTCCT
>NC_134786.1:7243469-7268469 GCF_046742065.1 Oratosquilla oratoria
TAACTAGTACAATAACGAAAATGTTTGATGAAATAATAAAACCCAGTAAGTAATATTAATAAACAACGAATTTGGATTCAGAGAAGGAAAGTGCTGCATTACAAACCTGTTCAGTTTTCACACAAGACTGGTGTGCTGAATAAGAGACGGGGATTAGGTGACTGGATATATTTGGACTTGGGAAAAACCTTTGACAAAGTACCACAATAGATTGATAAGAAGAAAAAACATAGAAGGCCACATTTGAAACATACAAGAATTGGCAAAATATTCTTAAAAGATACATATGAAAAGATTAATGAGATATGAAAAGTTGGAAAAGAGAAAAGTAACCAGCGGTGTACCACAGGGCTCAGCTTTGGCTCTTATAATATTCCTCGTATGATTAGCCGTAAGAAATTAATGATTATCATTCAAACCTATTTGCTGACGATACAAAGATCACGAGGAGTGTGTGTTGCTGCAAAGACCCCTGGATGAATTATATGAGTGGATTAAGGAGTGGAAAATTAATTTTATTACAAATAAATGGAGGTAAATGGAAATGAATCAATGTAAGGAAAGGCCAATGGTGTATTATAAAATGAGGTTTGAAATAGCAAAAACAAAGAAGAAAAAGGACCTAGGTATCATAATCAAAGGCGATTTATCACTTGAAGTACACACAAAGAAAATATAAACACACACACACACACACACACACACACACACACACACACACACACACACACACAGAAAGAAAGAAAGAGAGAGAGAGAGAGAGAGAGAGAGAGAGAGAGAGAGAGAGAGAGAGAGAGAGAGAGAGAGAGAGAGAGAGAGAACTTGTGCGAGTGTAATGTGAGTGAGAGACGAGGTGCATGGAGCATACTGACTAAGGCATAACCTAAGACCCAGTTTGCTGTGCCAAGAAACCTGTACACCAGTGAAGTCTGTTTTTTCTTATTTCCACATCCGTCTGGCATAAGAATAAAAAGCCTCAGAAAGGGACGTCAGGCTTTGATGAATGGGCCCGTTATTCCCTTTCCTTCAACTGTGGTGCCAGAGGCTGGTGGATCAGGACTTACCTGGTCCTCACAGAGAAAGGAGGCTCTTTTCTTTCCCTCCTCCTTACCCAGGAAGTCGCGAGTCTGTAGATGTAACAGACCTCTGTATATGAACTCCTCCCAGTGGGTGGAGCCCACCTGTCGAGAGCTGCCACCGACGAGGGCTCGAAAGGTAACTGGGGAGTGAAGAGAAAGCGGACAAGGAGATTCAATTCCTCATTGTCTACCCCTAAAGAACTCGAGGAGTCGCTACGTCCGCCCCTAACTACATGCAAAAGAAGACAAATTGGTTGACAAGGTTTATACTTCCATTCGAGGCCTTTCGAGTGTAAATAGTCGTATTCTGGGACTTCCCAACTCTACAGGAGACGTCTTCTGTATTATCCAAGACTTCAGGCAACTGCATCATCTTCTTACAATATACACCATTTAAATTCTTCTCGTGACACTTTCACATCTACACTCTCGTCCAACATAAGTGAGCTTTCGAAGAGAGAACAACAGAACTCCATAACTCAACTCCCTATGCTATATTCCCACAAACCCAACCCAACATAAATGAGCTTTCGAGGAAGGAACAACAGAACTCCATAACCCAACTCCCTATGCTGCATTCCCACAACCCAACATAAGTGAGCTTTCGAGGAGGGAACAACAGAACTCCATAACCCAACTCCTTATACTGAGGACCTCCATCCCTCAAATCCCACCAGAATAGTCTACGATAGTAACACTGGAAGAACTGTCCTCCCTTTCCATACAAGGAAATAGACTACGTTAACGACGCCATAAAGAATCACTTTTGCAAGAATCCAACTGACAACATGATATCACTAGGTGACATTGCATTCCCACACCAACGCAATCCTATCAACACAAAGTGAATCTTAGCTTGGATTGCGTAAGGTTCTTCGTCCTGAAACCTATAAACGGGTAAATAAGGATAGCATGTTTCATGAAATTATATGATATCTTCGAAGATAACTACAGAACCCTGCAAAATGTGCCATTAATGAGAATGTTTGATTGTAGAACTAGAGTAAAAAACTCGAAACGAAAAAAGTCAAAGACTTAACATCCCTGGCAGTAAACTCTACTTGCAACATTTATCACTCGTGAGGGAGTGATTCACAATCAACTACTGAAATGGTTCTCAACATTTTTCTCATTTAGCACCCTTTAGAGTAGACTTGCAAGACAATCAATTTGACACAAAATATAGAATGGTAATATATAAAGACTAATTTAGTGTACATTGGTAATACAGTGGATATAAAGTTGTTAAAATTATGAGTATATGTTTTAAGAAAGATATTAATATCGCGAGCGCACACCTCACACAAACACGCTCACACGCACGCACGCGCACGCGCGCGCACACGCACTTACACGCACTCACACACACACACACACACACACACACACACACACACACACACACACACACACACACACACACACACACACACACACACACACACACACATATATATATATGTATATATTTGCTGGTGTAGTGGTATCGACTTGGCCTGCTAATTAAGTGGACCTGAATTTGGCCCCCACCAAGATCCAAGAATTATCACAACACAGCAATTAGTCACCTCGTTTTTAAACTATGATATTCTCTCCGTCTGTTCTATCTATTCCTTTTAATGACTTGAACATAAGTATCCAATCATCCGTTTCTCTCCTCTTTTCATTGGTGATATGTACCATGAATCCAATAATTGTTTGTATGTTTTATTGTAAGTATAGGAACCAGTTAGGAATGCGAACTTTGTATTATTCTAAGCTTCTTTATATCCTTCACCTTACGCAAAGACGACCCCACATCTGCATATTCTAAGTCGAATTAGGCTTTCAGTGATTTTTGTTTCATCATCTCTTCCATATAGTGAAAAGCTACTTTTACGTGTGTGTGTGTGTGTTTGTGTGTGTGTGTGTGTGTGTGTGTGTGTGTGTGTGTGTGTGTGTGTGTGTGTGTGTGTGTGTGTGTGTGTGTGTGTGTGTGTGTGTGTGTGCGTGCGTCTGTACATTTCCCCCGTGATTTTACTTATGCGTTTGTTAGATAACAAGTTTGTGTGTGTGTGTGTGTGTGATTCACCTTGGTCTCTGGATCACGTGTTGGACTCGTGATCGACAGCTATTTCCCTCCCGGAAGAGAGCTAAGAGCTAGTATGACCGATCTATGGGTAATGCTATAACCTTACACGCACACACACACCCAACTCCCCGCCCACGAGAGTTGGAGTAACGACTCGAAGCGCAGCGATACAGAAATAATTTCAGCCCTGGGCAGGATTCGAACCAGGTACCGCCTATACCTCCGTACTGACAGTCTGGGACTCTACCAACCACGCCACCGAGTCGTGTGTGTGTGTGTGTGTGTGTGTGTGTGTGTGTGTGTGTGTGTGTGTGTGTGTGTGTAAGTGTATGTATTCACCTCGGATCTGCTGCAGCCTCTTTTCGAGACAGCCAGACACCACCCTACGGCAGTGAGCTCAGAGCTCATTATTAGCAGATCTCTGGGTAGGTCTGAGACCACTCACACTCCACACACCTTGTGTGTGTGTGTGTGTGTGTGTGTGTGTGTGTGTGTGTGTGTGTGTGTGTGTGTGTGTGTGTGTGTGTGTGTGTGCGTGCGTACGTGCGTGCGTGGGTGTATTTACCTAATTATATTTATGTGTGTGTGTGTGTGTGTGTGTGTGTGTGTGTGTGTGTGTGTGTGTGTGTGTGTGTGTGTGTGTGTGTGTGTGTGTGTGTGTGTGTGCATGTGTGTGTGCATGCGTGTGTGTGCATGTGTGTGTGCATGTGTGTGTGTGTGTGTGTGTGTGCGTGCGTGCGTGGGTGTATTTACCTAATTATATTAATGTCATTGTAATATAAATATACGTAATGAAGGAGCTAAGTTTATGTGGTTCTGTTCCCATGTTTCCATGTACTGAATTTCTTTTTTTTTTGTCATATATTTCAAAAACTTGGTCTTTTTCACCGTGTGTGTGTGTGTATGTGTATTTACCTAGTTGTATTATACGGGAAGGGGAGCTATGCTCGTAGTGACCCGTCTTCGTATCTCTCAGCATCTAGTTTGTTCTTCAATTCTTGTATGATTTTTGCACACAATTTGTCTATTTTGTTCCAGACATACATCACCGTGTGTGTGTGTGTGTGTGTGTGTGTGTGTGTGTGTGTGTGTGTGTGCGCGCGTATGTATGTGCATGTGTGCGTGTGTCGTAATATCATAATCAGTTGATTTACAGAGAACATGATCTTCACAGATTTTACGCATTGAAACACCGCGGTCTGATTTTCTAAACATTTCATTTTTCACTTCCAACACCACCAGTAATCCTCTCATCTCCCTTATAATCAATAACTTTGGTTAAATTTGATTAAGATAAACTAAGAAACTCACAGAGATGTGGTGTTTCCCTCCAGCAGGTGCAGTATAAACAACTAAAGTGAGATTGGCTACACTCAACGCCATCTATGGGCCGCCCGGCAACCTAATGTTACGGCCGCGGGAATTTCAAGTCTTTGATCATAAATTTATACGAATTAGTAGAGGTTCTGCACCATTAGTATCTTAATAGTCAGTGTTGTAGCTGTATATAAGTAAAGTCCAATTTTCTAATATTTAATTGTCATACCCAATTTTAAATCTCTTATGGATTTAGCTTAGGCTATATTAGCTTCTGAGCTATTGCAGGAGTTTGTGCATCTATATGGAAAAGTATATTTCTCGTGTGCGTGTGAAATTCACCATGGTATTAGATCACGTAATGGACTCGTGTTCGATAAACTGTTACCCTCCCGGATGAGAGCTTAGGACTCATATATAACTCGATTTATGGGTAATAAATACACACACACACACACACACACACACACACACACACACACACACACACACACACACACACACACACACACACACACACACACACACACGACTCGGTGGCGAAGTTGGTAGAGCACTGGACTGGGAAGTATGGTAGTGCTCGCAGTACCTAGTTCGAATCCTGCCCAGGGCCGAAATTATTTCGGTATCGCTGTGCTTCGGGTCGTTACTCTGACTCTCGTGGGCGGGGAGTTGGGTGTGTGTGTGTGTGTGTGAAAGGTCACAGCATTACCCATAGATCGGTCATACGAGCTCTGAGCTCTCTTCCGGGAGGGAAATAGCTGTCGATCACGAGTCCAACACGTGATCCAAAGACCAAGGTGAACACACACACACACACACACACACACACACACACACACACACACACACACACACACACACACACACACACACACACACACACACACACACACCTGCTGTGGTATTATGCTTTTCATATATAGGCAGAGACCAATCTCAGAGCCGTTTAAGCCAGTTAAGCTCCACTACACCAGCAAGTGTTTGTGTGTGTGTGTGTGTGTGTGTGTGTGTGTGTGTGTTTACCTTACCTAGTTGTATTTACCTAGTTGTATTTTAGGGAAGAGAGCTATGCTCGTAGTGACCCGCTTTTGTATCTTTCTGCATCCAGTTTGTTCTTAAAGCCATGTATAGTTTTAGCACTCACTGTTCCTGTGTGTGTGTGTGTGTGTGTGTGTGTGTGTGTGTGTGTGTGTGTGTGTGTGTGTGTGTGTGTGTGTGTGTGTGTGTGTGTGTGTGTGTGTGTGTGTGTGCGTGTGCGTGTGTTTTCCCACCTCTATGTAAATAGTTTTCCATGAACTTCCATGGGTCAGACTCGTTTATTCATCTATTCTTCATTTCTAGGCTAGCCAGAAATAAGGGCGTCCAGTTGCAAGAAGCAAACAGAGCCTACTTCACCAACCGTCTGAGACTCGAGCCGTGTTTCCAGAGGGTTGAGTTCTTCGATGTCCAGCAGTCTGATTTCACGAACCCAGCGAGACTCGCCCAGGAAATCAACGGCTTTGTGTCCAGGACGACAAATGGCCTCATCTCACAGATCGTTGGACCACAAGACTTAGCCTTAGCAACATTTGTCCTGGTCAACGCCGTCTACTTTAAGGGTCTTTGGGAACAGCCCTTCGACAAGCAAGCCACAAGGCTTGAAGACTTCTTCTGCAACCCTGGAAGATCCTGTGGCAAAGTTGAGATGATGAGTCGATCTCCTTCATCGGTTAGTTACGGTAAGTTACTTCTGAGTTTGTCAGACATCGACTTCGGGTTTGTTCTCTCGAAGGTAAAAACCAATGGTATAGAATCAGTCAGAGAAGAATCTATATGAACTAGATTATGCGCGAACGCGCGCGCACACACGCATATACACACATTATAAAAATACATATATATAATCAATTTTCTTTGATAATGTGAATATATCACGAAAGCGCTCGGACTCAGTGTGTTTTTCCTCTTCCTACTAGACTCTGCATATATATATATATATATATATATATATATATATATATATATATATATATATATATATATATATATATATATATATACGAACATACCAAGAGCCTTTTCCCACTTCTAAGGGAGGTAGCCAATTCAAAGGAACGCACCTACTTCCATTAATTTCCCTAGGATAGTTCGGAGGCAAGTCTACCAACTTCCCATTGACATTGAGTAAATGGAAGGGCTGTTTACAAATCGTTATCACTAGCGGCTACTAAAAGAGGATTTAACGAGGTTTCTAGTCCAAAACAAAGGTGATAAGTATTTGAGAATAGTTTCATTTGTAGCTCAAAGACCTTCTCACCATTGTTATAGTACGGACACATCACAAGATCTGATGTTTTTGCCAAGACTATCCTTCAAGGCAATGTACCAGGAGGAAGGAGAAGAGGCTGACAGAAGAAAAGATGGGAAGACAGCATCAGGGTGTTGACAGGCGTGTCATTGGCGGACACGTCTCAAAGGGCTGCAGAAGAGCGTGGAGGAAGGTGTGAGCTGGTCAGGCAATCATCAGTGGTACACCAACAACTCAACAAGGGATCACGGGATAGATTGAGATTCATTTGTGGGAAAGTTGAACAAGTCAGAGAATGGAGCATTGGGGTTGACGGCTGCGTTTATAGGTTTTGTTCTGTCGAAGCAGACGAATTTGTTCAGATGAAAGGGATATTTGTGTTACACAAGGTTAATCAACCAGCTCGTGTAATATACCTAGATTAAAAGCAGAACAAGTCAGAGAATGGAGCATTGGGGTTGACGGCTTCGTTTATAGGTTTTGTTCTGTCGAAGCAGACGAATTTGTTCAGATGAAAGGGATATTTGTGTTACACAAGGTTAATCAACCAGCTCGTGTAATATATCTAGACTGAAAGAAGAACAAGTCAGAGAATGGAGAATTGGGGTTGACGGCTACGTTTATAGGTTTTGTTCTGTCGAAGCAGACGAATTTGTTCAGATGAAAGGGATATTTGTGTTACACAAGGTTAATCAACCAGCTCGTGTGATATATCTAGATTGAAAGGACAAGTCAAAGAATGGAGCATTGGAGTTGACGGCTTCGTTTATAGGTTTTGTTCTGTCGAAGCAGATGAATTTGTTAAGATGAAAGGAATATTTGTGTTATATAAGGTTAATCAACCAGCTCGTGTAATCTATCTAGATTGAAATATGTAGTATTATCGCAAGAGACAATGGTTATTCTAGCTAGGGTGTGGAAAGTTAACATTGGTGATAATTGCGGTTTTCAGAGATTGAGATCGACTGTAGACTAAGAGATAACATTATTATTGTTATTATTATTTTAGAAAAGTAGGAGGCTGTAGGAATAATTTTTTTTTATCATTCACTACTCCTATAGAAACATACAATAACTTGCTTTAAATAGTCTAAATGGTGAATTTGGAAAACTGGGAACATTCAAGAACATAACTGTAAGAGGGAGTTTATACGGTCTAATAGTTCGTCGAACGCGGTTCGACAGACACGTGTTTAAAGTGATGTGTAAACGTGTGAACGGGGTATTTGGTTGTCGAACACGTTGGTTAAACCCCAAATACCCCGTTCACACGTTCACACATCACTTTAAACACGTGTCTGTCGAACCGCGTTCGACGGACCGTTAGACCATGTAAACCCCCTCTAACGGTCGAGAAACGACAGCGAACCAGGTTTGATAAACACTCATCTGTGCAGAAGTCGTCGATAATTGTTTGGGGACTAAGCATTTCTATTTTCGCAGTTAACAACACGAATCTCGGTGCGGAGGTCATCTCCCTTCCATACCTGGACTCTTCGGTTTCCATGCTGCTCTTCCTTCCTTGGGAAAACGTCAACACTGTGGAAGGCGTCGTCGATCGGCTGGACCTACGCGCTCTGGGAGCAACAGTATCAAACTTGAAGAAAGGTCTTCTGAAAGTCAAGTTTCCCAGATTCAAGTTGGAGCAAACACTGGTGGACAGAATGAAAGCGGTAAGTTCTCGTTTTTGTGTCATATTCGGACTAAGAAATATCCTATTTAGAGGGTTGTGTAGATGTGAAAAAGGTCATCATCCCTAGTCAACCAGCAGGTTATTAGTAAAAAATTCCACTTCAAGATGGAGCAAACACTGGTGGAGAGAATGAAATCGGTAAGTTCTCGTTTTTGTGTCATATTCGGACTAAGAAATATATCAGTGGTTCTCAATTTTTTTTCGTTAGCGACCCTATTTGAAACATTTCAATCCTTCGCGACCCAGAATAAAGCTTTAGAAACAAAATGGACAGTGATATATAGCCTACCCTTTACTTTGAAAAAAAAAAAATAATAATGTGTACAGCTTTTCTTTAAAAAAACTAAATGAACAGAATCCATAGCACATTACATAAGTAATGTTCGGTTAAAAGAAATATTTAATTAGTCAAGTATTTGAAATTCTCTGAAAACGTGAGAATTTTCCGTGTCCATGCAATCTATCAAAATTTATCTCGCGACCCATAGTTTGAGAACCACTGAAATATACTATTGAAAGAGCCTTGTAGATGTAAAAAAAGGTTATCATCCCTAATCACCCTGCAGAATATTGGTAACAAATTCCACTTGGGAAAACGCACCAAACGAAGAGAAGAAAGTTGCACTGTACAGATGATAAGGTGATCACCAAAAGTTCGATCTAGATATAATGTGTTAACACTAGCGGTTCCAACCGCGGTGGTTCTATTACAATGTCAGTCATCGGAGGCGTTTACACACAACCGCGCAGTTTTTATTTGACTATGTGGTGCTTCCGCGGTTTCCGCGCTCTTCAGACCGCCAGTGTGAACAGAGCCTAGTGCACTGGATTTATAATGAATCTTTTTTTAATCATTCAGACCGGGGAAAGGTAAGCATTGAAATACCTATTCAACTTAGAAAAGTAAACTTTCTATCAGATTTTCAGGACATTCATGGAATAAAGTTTTATATTTTATAGTATCCATCGGCAGCTAAAGCTAGGACCTAATTTAAATTTTCCAGGATACATTTGTGGAGGCAATTTACCAGAGCTGGGCGCGTTCCTCGGTGCGTTCCGCTTTAGTTTGGCCGCAGTTAGCTCTCCCAAACCAGGTTCATACAGAAATGAAAGTCCGGTAGGCCAGATACTACACCAAAGGAAATTTTCGTAGGCCTAATCCAAAAGGTAGGCCACATACTATACCGGCACCTATATTGCTTTAATAGTTTGGGAGCGCTAACCGCGGCCAAGCTAAAGCGGAACGCATAGAGGAACGCGCCCAGTTCTGCAATTTACATCTTTGCCTACTCGCGCGTGTGTGTCAGGTCACAGTATCACCAATAGTTCGGGCCATACATGAAATCTTAGCTCTCATTCGGAATGGTACTAGCTGTCGATCACGAGTCTAGTATGTATTACAGGAGTATGATGTGAAACACGCATATCTCGTATGCATTATATGCACATTCTTACTCAACCATATTTAACACTCAAATAGCTTTGCTCTCTCCATTCCATATACATACATATACTAAAGGCTTTTCCCCCTAACAAAGGAGGTAGCCAAAAAACAAAGGCATAGAATCCACTCCCACACATTCCATCCCAACATACTCCACTCCCATTTACCCCCTACCTCCCTCTTATCTTGGCTCCTCCTGGATGACGGGTCATCCCTGCATGTAGATATACTATATTTGGGAGCGTGGTGGCCGAGTAGACAAGAGTGATAGTATTTGGAAGAAAGAGCCCAGACGATTAGAATCTGCTGAAGTCTGCATATGATGCCAAGAAAAGCATAACCAATCTTCAATATGGGTATCCACAATCCAGACTTAACCCATATTCAAACGTTTGCATATGCAAATGCATGTCCTTATGAATATATAGGTATCTGTAAACATTTGTGGGCTTGAGTTAGACTATGATATATGTGTGTACATATTTATAAACACACACACACACACACACACACACACACACACACACACACACACACACACACACACACACACACACACACACACACACACACACGTCGGTCGAGGTGACAGCGAAGTTCGGACTCCGGAGTTATCCAAGAATTTCGAGGATCACAACGACAAGGAAGTACCTGTGTTGTATTTATAGGGAAGGGGAAAGCTCGTGGTGTAGTGGGAAGGTGATGAAAAAGGAGAAGGGGAGGGATTACTGAGGGAAATGGAAAGAAATGAGGAAGGGGAGGACTTGGTCCAGGCAGGCAGACGCCATGTAAACAAAAGAGGGTCAGAGAATTTCAGTGACGAAGAAGGGATTAGCAAAAATGTAAAGATTAGAAATATAGATAAGAGCAGCACAATGGAAAGTGAAGATAATAATTTCCAAGGATTTAATGAGGGGGGGGGGAGCCAACCCTCCCCGATTAGCAAGCCTAGAAGAAAAACTTGAGAAAATTGTCAAACATTGGGAGGATAGGTTCGGTGAACTCACGAAGATCACGCAGAGAGTTGAAAAATTGGAAGAATTAGAGAAGGTGAACCAAAAACTAACTAAAGAAATAGAAGTGTTAAAAATACAGTTAAAAGAAGTAAAAGATGAGAATGAGGAATTAAAGAAGAAGAATAAAGAGAATAAAGAGTCCATAGCAAAAGAAGCACAGGGTTAGAAAAAAATCCAAGAGAACACCAAAATTGCATTTAATGATATAGTAAAACAGCAGATGAAAAAACAAACTGAAGACACAGTTATTAAAGTGATGAGACAGAAGGAGAATATAGTAAGATACTTAGCAGATAAAAAGAAATGTATAATTACATTAGGAATGGAAGAGAATTATAATCTAAATAGAACCACAAGAATCAAAGAGGAACAAGAAAAAGTAAACAATTTATTAGAATTATTTCAGGAAGATAAACCTGAAATCGGAAACAAATTGAAGAAATGTATAGGCTCGGGAAATATAGTACAGATAAGACTAGACCAATTAAGGTTAGATTCAGGTCACAAACGACAGCAAAGAATATCTTAGCAAAAACAGGGAAACTAGCAAACAGTGAACAATATAAAAAGGCATGGATAAAAAGAGAAATGAATAAAGAAGAAAGAGAGGAGGAAAAAATGAAAAGACAAGAAGCTAAGGAAAAAACGAGAACAGAACAGTCAGAAAAAGAGGAATTCTATTGGAGAGTAGTGAATATGAAAGTGAGGAAATGGGCCATACCAGAGAAAAACAAAAGGGAAACAGAGAATACAATGGAAGTAGCAGAAAACTAAGAGTGTCTTACACAAATAAAGACGGATTAATAACAGGATTGAACGAACTGAATGATTATCTGAAAGAAAAAGAACCGGACATAATGGGAATTATAGAGACAAAATTAAAAGGTCCACTACCACCCATCAGTGTAGGACATGATGCATATAATTATTGGATTAGAAACAGAGAGACAAAACAAGGGGGTGGAGCTATGCTCCTGACCAAGAAGGATATAAACGTAAGGAGTGTCACGTATGGAAAGAGTAGAGTAGAGATGATTGTGATCGAAGTGGAAGACAGAGATAAGAATAGCAGAAAGTTTGTAATAAACTAAGTGCCTCCAAAAACAGCCTCGTGGGAAGTGAGTGAACATAAAAGTATGTTAGAAGACACAAGGATAACATTAGATAAGATAATGGAAGATGGAGGAAGAATAGTTATGATGGGCGACTTTAATTGCAAAGAAGTCTTCTGGGAAGAGATGACAGTAAAGGGTGGAGACGACTCATCCCCGGGGAAATGTTCTACTTGAGATGATTATTGACCATACAATGACATAATGTATTCAAGAGAACACTAGGTATAGAAATGAAGAAGAACCATCGAGACTAGACCTAATAATCACATCAGAACCCGAAATAGTGGAAAAGATTGAATATAAGACACCAATAAGTAAAAGTGAACACATATTGATTGAACTGGAACTAAATGAGGAAAAATACATGAAAAGAAATGAACAATATAGAAAAGGAAGATTGATGTATGAAAAAAATATGAAATAAGATCATTCTTTCAAAAAGAAAACTGGGAAAGAATATACAAAGAGGAAACAATAGTGGAAGAGAAATGGAATATTTTGACCAAAAAAAAAAAAAAAAAGGAGTGGAAAAGTCAAAAGCAAGAAAAAGAATATATAAAGTGCTGGTACAACAAAAGTTGTAGGGAGTTGAAAGACAAAAGAGACAAAGCTTGAACAAATTGAAGAAAGACAAAAGACCTGAAAAATGGAAAATATATACTAGTTATAGAAATCAATATGTACAAGTGTGCAGAGAAGAAAAGAGAAAATATGAAAAAGATGTCATAGAAAAATGTAAAGATCAACCAAAACTATTTTACAGATTTGTAAACAACAAACTGAAAAACAAACATGAATTAGAGAAATTACGACAAAGAGGAGTTGAATACACAGAGGAAATAGAAATGGCAGAAATTATGAACAAGCATTTTAAATCGGTGTTTACAAGGGAGAACACACTACCTGGAGAGATCAAATGGGTAGAGAAAGTCTCCCCTATGAAAGAAATAGAAGTAACAAAGAATAAAATAATAAAACACTTGAGTAGCCTTGATATCAGAAAATCGCATGGACCAGATGAAATAGCAAACTGGATTTTGAAAGAATGCAGGAATGAACTGGCAGACAAAATACATAGCATAATAAACAGTTCCTTGAAACAAGGAAAAGTTCCAGAAGATTGGAAGAAAGCAAATATAGTACCTATATATAAAGGGGGAAATAAAGAATACCCTACCAACTATAGACCAGTCTCTCTAACAAGTACAATCGTAAAAATTTGTGAAAGAATGATCAAAAGTAGATGGGTAAAGTATTTAGAAAAAACAACAACGTGCTAAATCCAAGGCAATTTGGATTCAGACAAGGACGATCATGCGTCACCAATTTAATATGTTTCTAATCAAGGCTAATAGACATAATACAAGAAAGAGATGGATGGGCTGATTGTGCATTTCTAGACTTAAAAAAAGCTTTTGACAAAGTACCACATAAGAAGTTGCTTAAGAAATTAGAAACTGAGGGAGGAATACAGGGCAAACTGCTTAAATGGATGGAAGACTTTTTGCAAGAAAGAAAAATGAGAGTACTGATAAGAGACAAACACTCCAATTGACCAAGATTGGAATATGCAGCAACGATGTGGTCACCAAGTACGAAAAACAAAAAAATTATAACAAAACTTGAAAGAATACAAAGAGCAATTACAAAATTGGCACCAACACTCTCAAAACTATCACATGAAGAGAGACTAGCAAAATTTGAGCTACAGACAGTGGGGCAAAGAAGAGAAAGAGGAGATTTGATAACTATTTACAGAATCATGAAAGGAATAGAAACTATTGATAGAGAGGGTCTAATAAAATGGGATGATAGAAATACAAGAGGACACGGAAAGAAAATCAAGAAAGACAGCTATAGAAGAGATCTGAAAAAGAGCAGCTTTCCTCACAGAGTAATAGACATTTGGAACAAGTTAGATGAGAAAGTGGTGTGTGCAAAAACAATACATGAATTTAAAAACAGTTTAGATAAAATGAGATATGAAGACGGGACACCACGAGCATTGCTCCCCTTCCCGTAAAATACAACTAGGTAAATACAACTAGGTAAATACACACACACCAGTGTGGGGAACGGCTGAAATGTATAAAACAAATGTATATCTGGCTATATTCTTTTTTTCTTCCAGGCACTAGGAAACCTGCGAATAACACCTCTTTTTCGTGATGCCAAGAAAAGCATCCGCAATCTTTAATATGGGTATCCACTACCCCAGAATTAACCACCCCACAGGGTGGGGAACGGCTGAAATGTATAAAACAAATGTATATCTGGCTATATCTCTCTTTTTTCTTCCAGGCACTCGGAAACCTGGGAATAACAGACCTCTTCTCCAGAGGAGCAGACCTCTCTGCTTTTACCAATTCACTAGACCTGAACGCAGACGTCATCATCCACAAGGCCGTCGTGGACGTGACTGAAGAAGGCACTGAAGCAGCTGCAGCCACTGCCATCTTCGACACCAGGTTCGGGGGTCCACGCGTCACTCCACAAATAACTTTTAATCGTCCCTTCGTCTTTTTGATCGTTGACACGAGACTCGGCATCGTTCTTTTCAGCGGTATCTTCAGAAACCCTCCCCTCTGAAGGATGGCCAAGGAAGTCTCAGGCAATAAGAAGAACAACAATGACACAAAATTAGGAAGAAGAAGACATTCTAACAGGAAAAGGAAATGGAGGAAGAAGTTCAGGGAGGGGAGAAAAGGTCGAAGGAGGAGGAGGAAGAAGAAAAAGGGGAAAAAGAAGAAAAATTCTTTAAAAACAAACAGTACAGGTACTTTCACAAACGAAGAAAACGTAAGATATGGAGAGCAGGAGACTAAAGCAGGACAGCATTTTATACATTTTCCTGAGACGTAAAGGAACTCACAAATATTGTTATTGGGAAACGAGGCTGATTTGCTGCACTTATCCAGATAGTGTTAACTTTTTCCTTTCTAAAGGAGAATAATAATGTCTGGCTTGGGTCAGAATGGGATGAAATATACTTTTCTATGGAGTGAGATCGGCATATCATTCCAAATCACTGGGCAGCCAAACACACTCAATATACTTTTTGCAAACTGATAGCACCCCCACTCATTATCAATATATTACTTACTCTTACTCTGTTAGTTGTCAACCCGGGCGGCCCTTTACCGCTTTCACTATGCCTCTCTAGATGGTTCTACTTCCTCTGCCAATTCTTTCCAGTCCTCTCTCGGTGCCACCCTCTCCACGTCCTTCCTTACTCCGTCCATTCATCTGTGCATGGGTCTCCCTAATGGTCGTCTGCCATATAAAATTGTAAAAAATACTTTTATATAAAAATAAAACAAAAGATGTATTACAACTCTCCCGTGACGAATTTGACTCAAAATTGATTGAGTACCATGTAAAGAAAATATATAAATAAATGAACAGATAAATAAAAATAAGTACACCACTTTCGAATTTTAATTAGCATTTTGAAGTTCGTAATAATGGATATATGCCTTTTTGAAAAGACATTAAAGATGATGCAGTTCATCTCCTTAATTCTTTCTTGCCACTGAACAAATTTAGAATTAGAGGATAATTCTATAGTTGAAGTTGCCTTAGAAGAGTCGGTAATTCACTAATTTACATTTTCCTATATATAGTGTCAAAACTGTATGAGATTTAGATTCATAATCGAAATTACTTGAGACTTCCTTGAGGATTTTGGAATGGTAAAATTTGACACCATGAATACAACTATTTAACAATGTTGTTAGTATAACATTACATAAATCTAAATATTTTTAAAGGGTATAGGCTGTAAATAGATGTTGTATCGTATATATTACTCTTTATAGACGTGTATTAAAAACTAAAGTCCAAATTCTTAAATTTCATATTGTTTCATTACGTTTAACCTTTCAGAATCGAAAGTTATTTTTTCTTCAATTAAAGAAAATCACCAGGAGACAGGCAGAAAAAATCCTGGACTTGAATAAGGTACTCACAGTCATTGATATGTATGATCAATGTGACATGTAAGGTCATTGTCATATGTATGGTCAATGTGACATGTAAGGTCATTGTGATATGTATGGTCAATGTGATATATAAGGTCATTGTCATATGTATGGTAAATGTGATATGTAAGATCATTGTGATATGTATGGTCAATGTGATATATAAGGTCATTGTGATATGTAAGGTCACTGATATTTTAAGGTCGTAAGGATGTCACTTTGATATGTAAATTGGTCGTGTGAGCAAAGCGCCAGGTCTATTAGGAAGAATGACACCAAATTGTCTGTATATATATATATATATATATATATATATATATATATATATATATATGTATGTATATATATATATATATATATATATATATATATATATATATGCAAAGTAGACCACTTGGAAAAAGAAATTAACGAAGCAGAGCGCTTTCGTATATTACATCTTCAGTTGCACTGAAGATGTAATATACGAAAGCGCTCTGCTTCGTTAGTTTCTTTTTCCAAGTGGTCTACTTTGCATAAGTGAACACACGTACCCGTGTTCTTATTAGCATATATATATGTATATATATATATATATATATATATATATATATATATATGTATATATATATATATATATTTGTATATTATATATATTTATATACACACACACGCACACATACACATATGTATATATATATATATATATATATATATATATATATTATATATATATGTATATGTATATATATATATATGTATATATATATGTATATATACATATGTATATATACATATATATACATATATATATATATGTATATATATGTATATATAGGCATACATACATATATATATACACATATATATATATATACATATATATGTATATATATACATGTATATATGTATATGTATATATATATAAATATACATACATATATATACACATATATATATATATATATATATATATACATATATATATATATATATATATATATGTTGTGTTTGTTTTAAGACAGATCATATATATATATTTATATATATATATATATATATATATATATATAAATATATATATATATATATATATATATATATGCGAGAGAGAAATGGGTGGGGAAGGGCAAACGACGATGTGTTGGAAATAGAGCTTAATGCCCTAACGTTTCGACCAACTTGTTCTTCAGAGGAAGACCAAGTTAGTCGAAACGTTAGGACAATAAACTCTATTCCCAACACATCTTCGTTTGCCCTTCCCCACCCATTTTTCTCTCATTTGTCTGAAATAATTGTTAGATATATATATATATATATATATATATATATATATACATATATATATGTATATATATATAAATATATTATATATTGAGAGAGAATGTGGGTGGGGAAGGGCAAACGAAGATGTGTTAGGAATAGAGTTTAATGTCCTAACGTTGCGACCAACTTGGTCTTCTTCAGAGGACTACAGCATTACAGGACGGATCACAATTCTTATATTCGTAGTGAGAGGGAACGCCGCCAAGGTATGAGCGTCATTGTTTTCCCTTTGGCTAACGATTTAATTATTAGGGACACTTTGCTGCTTTCGAGAGCCCATTTAAATCCGTCTCCTGTCGTTGTTTGTTCTTGTTGGCGGCGATATGTGCAGCTTCCACAGTTTTTCTCATTTTTCTTCTCAAATCCCTCGTGTAGAATTTCTGCGTTGTTCCAATCAGGTAGATGTCCACATTTGTCCAGGTGACGAACCAGGGAGTTAGATGTTCTATGAGCCCTGAGATCGTTTTTGTGCTCATTCAAGCGTTTATTGAACCCTCGACCTGACTCACCGAAATAAGATGATGGACAAACCGTTGCATGGAATACGGTAAATGACACTGAGATTATTACGCATATTATTATGTTTTCTTAAATATTTTTCCTATTTTATTGGAAGATATTTTTGCTATATTTATTCCACCTTTTAACAAATAATCATCAATATCTATGGTGGTTATAGAATTAGGGACAGAAATAAAATGAGACTTATCCTTTCCCGGGGTCCGGACGTTTGAGCCATCGTAGATCTTCTTGGCTTTCCTCGTTGTCCTGGTGATCAAACCTCCGGGGTATTTCAGCTTCCTAAAGGTATTCTTGATGTAAGTAAGTTCATCCTCTAGGAATTCTTCACTGCAGATACGAAAAGCTCTGAGAAAGAAACCTATTAGAACACCCGTTTTTAACACGTCTGCTGTGTGCTGAAAAATAATGGACAAAGTCGTCCCTATTGGTGGGTTTCCTGTACACCGAGAAACTTACCTGTTGAGAACCTCTGTGTATCAACGTGTCTAAAAATGGTAAATTACACTCTTTTTCTAGTTCAACTGTGAATTGGATGTCTTTATTCACAGCGTTGAGTCTTCTCAACTTATTTTCTATATTAGTTCTTTTTGGGCATCACCACGATTATGTCATCCACGTACCTTAACCAAGTGGTACCTCTTCCCATGATGTTGATATATTTGTCCATTTCTAATTATTCCATGAATAAACATGCCATGACAGCAGATAATGGGACTCCCCATTGCGAGACCTCTAATCTGTTTAAAATTCAATGTTGTTAAACATAAAATATCCAAATTTGACACACATGGAAATAAGTTTTTATATAATCAGATCTTGGGACAGGAAGGATATCATTATCGATATCTGTTGTTACTTTCTTCACTGCTTCTAGGGGGGGGCATCAAAAATAGAAACATTTGTGAATAACGCTGTTATATCGAAGCTTGCCAACTTTTTATCACTTACATTTAGATCTTTAAGTCTCTGGATCAGGTCGGAAGAATTTCTTAAATGGGCCCCGCTGATGGAACCGATGACGTTGGAAAGGGGTTTTGCCAGACATTTTCGCTAGCCTGTGCGGAGCGCTACCAATCCCTGAAGTTATGGGCCTCATGGGGATATTTACCTTATGTACTTTAGGTAGACCGTGCATTAACGGGGGTTTTGGAGCTTCTTCTAGTAATCCTAACAACTTTTTTCCCCTGGTTGATTTACGTAGGATTTTTCTCGCTTCTGTGTTAAATCTTGCTGATTCTATATCAGCGTTGCCGGCCGGTTGTCTTTCGTATGTTGATTCATCATTCAAAAGATCGGACATTTTGTCCAGATAGTCAATTTTATTTAAAATAATTACTCCGCCGCCTTTGTCGGCGTGGGTGATAATAATGTCATTATCATTACTCAAAGTCTGAAGGACTTCTCTAAATCTTTTGGGAATAACATAACGATTACAATCGGCCAAGGCTTGGTAAACATGTTATTACCCCTTGGGTGAAACCTTTTATCAACTTCGTTCTCAGACCATTTATAATTATTGTTTCACATTTCTCTTGTAGTCCTTAACCTTTTCCTCCTATATCAAAATTTAAGTCCCAGAGACAGTACCAATTTCTCGTCTTTAGATAGCTGTCTGTCTGAAAGGTTGGTCACAAAGTCATTCCTTTCCAATTTGTTTCCAATCACTGTTATTACATAACCAAAGTAGCCTACGTTTTAAGTTTTTGTTCTAGTACAACATAATCCTTATTTAATCTACTTACCAGCCAGAAGGGTAAGGTTACCTTTCTCTTACCATCGCTGATTTCGTCCAATTTGTCCTGTAACGTTTCACAGGATTCCTCTAAGTATGTCCTGGCGCTGTCTGTGAATGGGTGTTCATCAACAGCAGACGTGTTAAAACGGGTGTTCTAATAGGTTTCTTTCTCAGAGCTTTTCGTATCTGCAGTGAAGAATTCCTAGAGGATGAACTTACTTACATCAAGAATACCTTTAGGAAGCTGAAATACCCCGGAGGTTTGATCACCAGGACAACGAGGAAAGCCAAGAAGATCTACGATGGCTCAAACGTCCGGACCCCGGGAAAGGATAAGTCTCATTTTATTTCTGTCCCTAATTCTATAAACACCATAGATATTGATGATTATTTGTTAAAAGGTTGGAATAAATATAGCAAAAATATCTTCCAATAAAATAGGAAAAATATTTAAGAAACATAATAATATGGCGTAATAATCTCAGTGTCATTTACCGTATTCCATGCAACGGTTTGTCCATCATCTTATTTCGGTGAGTCAGTCGAGGGTTCAATAAACGCTTGAATGAGCACAAAAACGATCTCAGGCTCATAGAACATCTAACTCCCTGGTTCGTCACCTGGACAAATGTGGACATCTACCTGATTGGAACAACGCAGAAATTCTACACGAGGGATTTGAGAAGAAAATGAGAAAAACTGTGGAAGCTGCCATAATCGCCGCCAACAAGAACAACAACGACAGAGACGGATTTAAATGCCTCTCGAAAGCAGCAAGTGTCCTAATAATTAAATCGTTAGCCAAAGGGAAAACATGACGCTCATACCTTGGCGGGTTCCCTCTCACTACGAATATAAGAATTGTGATCCGTCTGTAATGCTGTAGTCTCAGAGGAAGACCAAGTTAGTCGAAACGTTAGGACAATAAACTCTATTCCCAACACATCTTCGTTTGCCCTTCCCCACCCATTTTTCTCTCATTTGTCTGAAATAATTTATATATATATATATATATTTGTATTGTGAATTACCATGCTTTAGATGCACTAATTTTGATTTAGCCTATGATTGATTCTTCTACATCTTATATAGAATGCTGAACGGATTATGGTCCATAAACACTTCTATATTGTGAGCCAATTAATATGTGTAAGTTGTAGACTATTTGAAGACGGCAGTAAAGCCAAGTGCTTTCTCCCTGCTTATCAAATAAGATTTCTAACCTGAAAATAAAAAGGGGGGACAACGAAACCATCAGAATAAAGCAGCTACAGCCACATCACATAAATGAATAAATCGCAAAACAAATATAGAAAAAATGGAAGAAATCTATTGGTTTCTCGAATGAAAAAAGGAAAAGAAAAAGAAAACAAGTAAGAGAAAATATTCAATTATAAAGCCGTTGGAGAAGACAGAACAAAATATTATCAGCCTCTGAAGCAGCGCACAGGAATGACAGCCATACTCTTCACATCATATCAGGTACTTCCTATTAAACTCAATATAAAAATAAATAGTAAAAGATAGGAGAAATTCATGGGGATCATATTGCGAGTGAAGAAAATAATAAGCTAAAATGGGACTTAGATTCTATGGTATCTGACGAAATATAGGAAAGTTTGCATTCAGTAAATCCCAAACGAAAAAAAGTAAACGTCAACACCCCCTTTTGGTAACATTACTGATGGCTTGGGTGACTCTGAGGTACTTCTTTATGTAAAAACAACACAAATTAATTACCGCGGGGAGAAATGATACTAGGAAAGACTGGTTGAAAATCAAAGCAGGATATGAGGATTTATCAAGAGATGTAAATAGATTTTACTCAGGTCCAGGATTGACAGGAATTGATTTTATAGCAGAACTTGAAGTTCCTTCAACTTGAGATTGATTTCGAAATGATTACCTAATAAAGAAAACGAAATGAAAGAAGAAAACAGTGTTTAAAAGATGATGATAACCATCTCAGGTCAGATGAAAAAGAGAATATAGACGAATGTTGAGGCATAAAGAATTTAAGAAAAAAAATCAGTAAGGGAAGAGAAAGAAAGTCAAATTTAGGGAGATCATAGAGCATCAGAAAGGAACAAAATAAGAGTATAAGGAGGGGATGATGTTCATAAAAAGAGGAAACCACTTATCAGTGATTGAACTTGTTAATGTGTTGTTTTTTTTCCCTTGAGTTTCTTATCTACAATTTGTCTCTCGAAATTTGGTTTCAAATTTGTTAAACCAGTTCCAAACACAAAATGATTTACTAGAAGCATACCTGTGTTCTTTTGCCCAAACTTAATGTATTGTTTGATATCATAAGGACCAGTATTATAAATGCCCTACGCATAGATTAGAGTACTTAAAGTACAAAATGAAATTGGAGCGATCTTCTTGTCTTTACTTTATCTTACAATATAATTTTGATATGTGAACATACTCATTTGTGGTCCTTGCTATGATTTAGTAGGAATTGTCAGGGGAGGGTTACTTACAGCTACCTCTTGATAGGAAGTAGTTACATGATCACTTTGGGAATGTTTTCAGGTAACAATAAATAATACAAATCACTCTGCTACCAGTTTGATAGCCCTCTTTCATACATCACAGACTCAGGCATAATCAATTTCTAGTACAAAGTCACCTATTTGTGTATGCACTACTGGAAATAAAAGCCTTCTTTTAGTAGTTTGTTTCATTGTAGGTGATGGATTTAGATTGGAGAAATCTAGATTTAAGAAGGAAATAGGCAAGAACTGGTTTACCAATAGACAAATGGAATAGACTTAGTAACCATGCTGAAACTATTAGTTGTTTTAAGAAAAGGTTTGACAACTTTATGAAAAAGGGATGACAGGTGGTAATAGACATGGAACTGCCTAGTGTAGGGCTTATGGTCTCCTGCAGTTTCCTTCATTCTTATGTTCTTATGTTAAGATGGAAACTATTAGTTGTTTTAAGAAAAGGTTTGACAACTTTATGAATGGGGATGACAGGTGATAATAGACATGGAACTGCCTAGTGTAGGCCTTATGGTCTCTTGCAGTTTCCCTCATTCATATGTTCTTATGTTAAGATGGAAAAAGGTAAAAGAACAAGACTGAGCAGGAGGAAGGGCAAGATTTTTAAGTTTGAATTTTTTTTTTAAAGTTTGAAGGCAAGATTTCTATGCTATTGTAGAAGACCTACTATCGTACAGATTAGAAATCAATAGGTACATGGTAAATAAACCTGATATTTTATTATTAGTAGAGACTAAACTACCAATATATGTAAAATACAGTTGAGGAATGATGGATATATAGTCTGGAGATGTGATAGAAGAGACTAAATGATAAGTGGGGAGATCATGGTTTGGAAAAAAGGCAAAATGGTGGATAAAGTAACAATAAGTAAAGGTAAGACTAAGATAACTTATCTAAAATCTATACCTTGAGGGCTGAATATAAGCGACTTTATGGTAATATATACTCCCTCGTGACGATGGCTTGGAATTTAACTAAATACCAAGCAATATTGTCGGGCACGTCTCTCTTCTAAGGTAAATAATTGAACAGAGCGATAATGTGATCATTGTGGGAGATTTCAATGCTAAGTAGGTGAATTGAGAGGAGTCGGAAATACATGGTCATGAAAACTACTGGGATATACTGATGAATATTGCAATGGGTGGAAGATATTATATGAGTAAACGAAGAGGACATTCCAGTATGTAGCACTCGAATTTCATTTGGTGGATAAAGGCACAGAGGTGAGAAATAGACCATACAGACAAGCCAGGTACAAATCTTGGCATTTTCTTTAAAACTGAAATAGAAAATATGTCTGAATTTATACAACTTGGTTGTGGACAAATATATAACAAGGGCTAGTGGAAAGAAAATTTGGGTAAATAATTAGTTAGATGAAAATATGAAACAGCTAAAAATCAAGGGACTCAAGATGAAGGAAACAGCAAAAATAAAGGGAGTGATTTATATGGGATTTATATGGGATTTAAAAACAAGAGGAAAAGAACGTGATCATGAAACAGAGAAAATTGTTGTTGAAAAAGAACAATATAAGCAAAATGGAGAGAATACAAAAGGCGGTTAGCTGAGTGATCTTCAACCTAGATCATAAGACGCATGAGGAGAAAATGAGAAAAGGAGAATTATTACTTTGGAGGAGCAGAAAGAGAGGTGATATGATAGTTATCTTTAGAATGGATAAATAGAAAGTAAATGACAGAGCATTTGTTAGTGTGGATAAAAGAACATCAAAGTAATACAGGGAAAAGTTAAAAATGACAGATTGGTTGAAAGATGCTAGGAAGAATATCGTTTTTCCTATAGATGTGTACATTTCTGGAACATATGAGAAGAAATGATAACTAAGGCCAAAAAGATGGATGAATTTAAAGCAAATTTTAATAGGCACAGCTTCGTAAAATGGAGTTAGATAACTACACACATGCACACACACATGCGCATGCACACACACACACACGCACACGCACACACACACACATACACACACACACACACACACACACACACACACACACACACACACACACACACACACACACACACACACACACACACACACACACACACACACACACACACACACGTGCGCATATGTATGTGTGTGTGTAATTTTGTGCTTCTACGTTTATCTACGATTAAAATTATTTCTTATGATTTCACCACACGTCATAATCTAGATTGAATTAATTTGTTTCGTGATTCCCCGTAGTCTATTGATCCACTTTTTTTTTTATCAATGTTGTCTTTATTGTACCTTCTGTTTAGCTACGATACAACTTTTTCATACACGTAACATCCATACTCTCAGATTAATTTCTTTTTATATTATACCTTCGCGTGAAGTTTCAAATCCTGTTCTGTTTTAATGGAAAAAAAAAAAAAAAAAAAAAAAAAAAAAAAAAACGATTGATCTAGCTTTTCGGCACTGTTGGAACTTGGGGTTATCATGTGTAGAATGCATCCGATAATCCATTTCTAATTAAAAAAAAAAAAAAAAAAGACATGTATACGAGTATATCGTAACCGGAAACACAGAACTCACATAACTCTTTGGTGTATAGCGCACGTCTCACGAGCACCAGTATAGAGTACTTGGAACGAAAGCGAGTTGTTTCCTGTGTCCCAAGAGACCGGATGGGCCAGACCCAAGTGAAGTTGACCATATGGTCACGGAATGGGAGAACCCCCAATGCAGATGACTTGATACTTCTACCTCCTCTTACACAAGTATTACACCAGCTATACCGGAAAGGCGATACAATAATCAGAGTATTCCCGGTCGCACATCAATAAAAAGAGCATACAGAAGTACAATATTAAGTGTAGATGAAAAGAGAAAACATAAGAAAACCTCCACAGTAAGACATCAAGAAAAACATGAAAAAGTCTTAAGCTGTCGATATAAAAACTA
>NC_134786.1:7273469-7280969 GCF_046742065.1 Oratosquilla oratoria
AGGAACAAACATCCACGAAAGAGTATAACCATATGAATTCATTTTAAGCTGTCATAGGCAGTTATGCATTAGTTTAAATATCAACAGAGGTTCTATGGAATGGGGCCTATAGAGGTTGGACCACCTTCGCCCTTTGAAACAAAATTTTTGTGTAGAAACACTTTCAAATATGTGAAATGTATATTATTAATCTTATGAGATTTCATGCCTATTTGTACTAAAGAAACCTTTTAGCTTTATCGTTGTTACATTTAAATGGTACAGGAATGCTGTTGTTCTGATATCTTCTTTTTTAACACACAGGTTTACTTCACTGAAGGAACAACCCACACTCACTTCTTGGAAGTGTTCATATTGTGTAATTTTTGCTGAAATGAGCAGCTACACCACTATCCCCTGCCAAGTTACACATGCTCCAGTCCCTCCACAGTCACTTGCGCTGCTCCCGTCCTTCCTCTTCCTCCCTCACCTCTCCTCGTTCTCCTCGTTTCTCCTCACGTTTTCCCTTTCTTCTTCCTCCCTGCGCTTGGCACCTTACGTTTCTCTCCTCCAAAACTGCCTCCTCTTCCGACTGTTCTCCCTCTCTTCCTCCTCACGCCTCCTGTTGCTTTCTAAGTCTGCTTCTGTCTCTTGCAAGATTCTGGATCTGAATTTTGCCTGAGGTGTGTATTTCCCCGCCTTGTCTTATCATCCTCCTCCTCTCCTTCTTCTTCCTTCTCCTCTTCCTCCTTCACCTTCAGGCACACCCCTTTTTCAATCTCGGCAGGTTGGCTTTATTCCTCTTGCACAAAGTTTGCGTTTGTTCGTACCTTTGCCTTTGTGACTTGGTGGCCTTAAGTGATCGCTTACTCCTATCCCGGTCAGCCCCCCATATGTTACTGAACCTGACTTTACTCTTACATATATACTTCGCCTGTTTGTTTCCTACATGGTACTCCTTCCTGATTAAATATTTTCTACTTACCTGTCGGGTGTTAGTCTTGCGTCGACAATTCATGATCTTTTTTATATTCTGTGGCTCCAGTTTAGCACCTCAATCTAGGACCGCGGCCTCGGGGGCTTTTCTCATCCAAATGGGTTGGCAAAATTAATAATAGATAAATAAATGAACCTATAGCTTTCGGTCGTTTTCCTTGTCATTGCACAATAAAGAAATATATATGAGAAGACAGAAATAGAATGTATGTCAAAAATGCTAGTCTTACCTACCATGCTGTCAGCTTTTGATATTTTGAAGGTTTAGCGACACACAAATAAATAAATAAATAAATAAATAATAAATAAATGAATAAATAAATGAATAAATAAATAAATAAATAAATAAATAAATAAATAAATAAACAAATAAATAAACAAATAAACAAATAAATAAATAAATAAATTCTTGTTGAACCGCACTGTCGGAGTGCGACTTCAAGGTTGGAACTCTTCGTCTTAGTGGTTTTTCTATTCATTTCTAACGCTTCTCTGCAGCTTATCTTTCCAACTTGATATTCATGCTTCTTATGAAGCAATCTTCATTCTTATACTTAATCGTCTCTCACTAAGTCTTTCCTTTTTCTCTCTTTCTTTACTGCCTCTGCCTCCTCTTCCACCTCCTCATTCTCCTCCTCTCCCCCCCCCTACCTCTGTCTCCCAGTTGTGCTCCTGCTTGGTTATGTCCCTCCTTTGAGGACGAAAAAACAGAGGTTCGAATCCACTAGAGTCAGCGCGTGATGCCAGTAAGGATTTTCGGTTTTAAACTCCCGAACCCCACCGAAAGCTACCATGTCTAGTCACTTTGTAGAGCTGGTAAATATTGAGATATTAAGAATTAGATCTGTTTGGTGTTTTTGCCTGGTACAGGAGTCTTCGACAATCCCTGTGCTCTTCCTTGCTAAACAAATTGCACATTGGTAAAGCTAGATGTACTTTTAGTGGTCTTTGATATCCAAAGGTCCAACAACACTGAGACATGATCATATAACTTTAACTATACTCCTTCCTAACAAACACATTATGAAACTTCATCGCAGACAGAAAGTTGTGAATTCTTATGCAATGCCACAATGGACTAGAGGAACTGCCCCGTCTGCGGGGTTACATACAAATAGAGACTCTCACTCTAGAATATTTTCGTCAAAGATATCCTTCTTCCCCTTGCGGAGTGGTGCGAGATTGTCCAGAAGTATAGATGCGCTGGCAGACTAAAGCCCATAACAACAGATCCCTTGGCGGGATGTCAACACAATATTTAGGCTGACATTACACACAACTCTTCACACCATCGGCAACATAAGGACGTTTGCTGGTGAGAAAGATACGGAGGTGCAATAATAAGAATCAATACCTGCAGGAAGGTTTGCGCAAATCCACTATAAATTCACATAAAACGATGTAGAAAGATTTCCCGCCATGACGGATGTGACCCAACATACATATTCCAAGTAGGGCAAGGCACCAACGCTGGGCGCTTGCATTGAAGGGTGGAGCCGTTCACATCAATCACATGTCACCTCGGGGAATGGCAAACTTACTCAAGTTTTAGATTTCCTGAGATCCATCTACCTGACAGAACTGTACACCGTATTTTACTCCTGTGTAGAGTAGACATACACAGGCCCGTGCAGAAGGGGGGGGGGGGTGCTGGGGGTACCCGAGCACCTGCCCCTTTGCCCTGTGCCCCCAAAGTGCTCCTCACAAAAATATATAAAAACGAATGACATTTTTTTTCTCACAGGCTTTTTCCATTTTCTTACCATTCAAAAATTATAATGTGGAAAATGGTGTTGCACCCTACCGGATAGTTGCCAAATATAAATAATACAAAAGTTAAGTGCCCAATTTCCTGCCCAAAGTACCTGCCCCTTGCAATGTCTGTGCACGTTACTGGACATACATACACAGTTGTTCCATTCACCATCAGCTCTAGGTACATTGCGAAAGTCACATAAACAGCCACTATCCCTGAGCTAAACATGCATCTGCGTGCACAAACGACAAACATATGGGAAGGACAAACTGTAATTAACAACCCTTACATAAAAACATAACTTGGCAATCCATTTCATTCCACAAAGAACACACGCGCTGGACTCTCAGCTATGCATGCGCCATAGATATAGACATAGACATAGTCATAGACACCATAGAAATAGACACAGATCTCTCACTTGTCATCACTCATTTCATCATCCTTCCCCCATCAACTATCACCCTATACTCACCATCCTTAACCTCACCCTCACCCATCACACTTAACGTGTAACCCCTAATCCCTAACCCCTCAAACCCTTAACCCTAATCCGTCAACCGTCACTCCTCACCCTCACCCCATCACCCTCAACCTCAATCATTACCTCTCACCCCTCACCCTTCACCCCTTATTCCTCACCCCTCACCCTTCACACCTCACCCCTAAGTACTAACTCCGAATCCCTAACTCCTAACCTCTTACTTCTAACTCTTAACCCTTAAACACATAAACCCTAATTCCAACCCCTCACTTCTCAACCCATCCTCACCTAACCTCATCCCTCACTACATGCCAGTTACCCTTCATCTATCACCCTTCACTCCCACGCCAACCCTTTACCCCTAACCCCTAACCAATAAACCCTAAACAATAACCCCTAACCACATACCAATGACCCCTAAACCCAACCCCTTCTCCCCTTACTCCTATATCCTCACCCTTAACCATCACTTCTCATCCCTAACCCTCTCACCCTCTCACCCTCTCACCCTCTCACCCTCTCACCCTCTACTCCAGGGGTTCTCATTAGGGGTGAAATTCACCCCCAGGGGTGAATTTTGGGTTTTCTGGGGGTGAATTGTGACCACATTAAGTTTACGGAGTGTGGAAAGCAAATATAGGCTCTGGCCTATCTGGCCTGTCACCTGGGCTGGAATTATACCAGTGCTGACCCAGGTTAATCTTAGGATTAGAAAAGTGTTACGCTGTGCAATAATATCTGCATATTATTTAGAATGCACCTTTTGAAACAAGCAATCTTGGAAAGGAAGGGGGAATGACATTCTGGCAAAGGGTGAAAGGGGTGCATGAGCCAAGCAAGGCCGAGAACCCCTGCTCTACTCCTTACCTCTCATCCTCACCCCTCACGTCCTCAGTCCCTTCTCTTCCTCCCTCATCCTCACTCTCTTAGTCCCATATCTTCTCCGTTCATCTCTCACGTCTCCCCCTTTGTTCTAAGACACCACCCTCCCGCCTCTAACCAAGCCTTCTTCCCACTTCTCATCCCTTACCTGCCTACACCTGATGACAACTTCCAGGATTTCATATTTGACAAACTGAAACGCAAGTAGCTCTGCGTCTGATGACTTCCAGTGGTGAGTGACAACGGCATACAAAATTGGAGGTAAAAAGAAAATAAATAAATGAAAAAAATATATGATAATAAATAGATAAATAGATAGAATAAAATAAAATAAAATAAAACTAAATTAAATTAAATTAAATAAACAAAAGAAATAAAAGAAATAAAAGAAATAAAATGAATCAAATAAATAAATGATAAAAAAGATAATAATAAAAAATAAAATAAATCAATCATGTAAATCAAATGAATCAAATAGAATAAATCAAATAAGTAAAATAAATGGAGTAAAATAAATAAAAAAATAGAAAAAAATAATAATAAATAAACAAATAAATAAAAAATGAAATAAAAAATAAAATAAAATAAAAATAAAATAAAATAAAATAAAATAAAATAAATGAAATAAATAAAATAAATAAGATAAATAAAATAAATAAAATAAATAAAATAGATCAAATAAATAAAATAAAATAAAATAATATGAAATGAAAAATGAATAAAATAGTGTCAACGATTCTCCTCAACTTAGAAGACCCCCAGAGTTCAAATGGCTAAAGACCATTTCCATTAACTTTTTATAATAATTATTATAGAATATTACGGAGAAGGGAGAGTGGTAAAACGCAAAGGTTTTAAGTTGAAATAATGCAATTCCCATCCACCTTGATTGTTAAAAGAAAAGACAGAATACTTAGATTGAAAAGCACACATAGAGAAAGAAGACAGGAGAAATGCATAATCAACGTGAGAGTAATAACCCATAATGTAGAAAAAAGAAACAAATTCTGACTGACCATCTGACCAGTCAGAGAACACGAATGAATAATCATGAAATGAAATTCATCGCATCACCAATTAAAAACTTTACGTGATGATCTAATTAGTTGCTGACAAAACTGGATCGCCACAGACAACAACATTGCAACATCACTGCAACATCAAAATAGCACTGCAACCGTCGTTCCACCCTAAGGATCTGGTTTATATGAACTCAACAAACTACAAGGATGCTTATATGAACTCAACAAACTACAAGGATGCTTTTCAAGATCTTATTCTTCGTAAACTCGAACTAGTGTAAATTATCCACAGAATACGTACTCTTGTCTAACAAGTTCCAGTGTGGCCGAAAGTAGCACTGAATCTGACCACCATGGCATTTGATCAATTGCAAGTAGAATATGTGTGAGTTCGATGCAAGGACAGAGCTCCTAGTAAGCACAAAGCATCTGAAATTGAAACATTCATCAGGTGGAGTTAATTGGCACGAAACTTGCTCACAGAAGCTTCTGACGCCATGGTGGTGACCTAGGTACATGACGCCTCGTCAACTTCAAGAAAACTTGCCACGGGGAGAACCTTGCCAAGAAGGCAGAGTTGGGATGCGGTTGCAGAGGACCACATTAGAACGCATTACTCGAACACCGGAAGAGTAAAACAGCAAAATCAGTTAACAGAAAGGATAACAAAGGATTACAAAGGCGGAGCATGCCAACAGGAGACCTTTTGGTCCATAACTAGATCGGATGTGGAAAAAAATGTAATAATGATAAATAAATTAAAGAAAAATAAATGAAAATTATAATAAAAATAAATAAATAAATAAACAAATGCATAGGTATAGTTAGATAATAAACAAACAGATAGATAGCAAATAATAGTAAATTGACAGATAACTAATGATAAATAAAAGTCAGCCTTATCACCATAGATGACTTTCCGCATTATGCCCACAAGAGTGTCGCACCCTTTAAGAATCTTATTCTGGTTAGTGCAAAACTATTTTATTCAGTTTGAGAAACCTCCACCACAGATTAAAAGAAAAAGTGCAAGACGGTGCAAAAAGAGTTTACCAAGGCAGACCCTTTCGTCTTAGAAGGGACGCTACAGAATAGAATAAAATGGGATGTCAGTAGCTGAACTATAAAATGTTTTGTGTGTGTGTGAATATGTGTGCGTGTATGTGTATGTGTGTATGGATGGTGTGTACATGTGTGCAAGTATGTGCGTGAGTGAAGAGTGAAAAATGAGTTTTGATTAGTTGGGTGAATATATCTGTGTTTTTCTTCCAACTTTTGCATTGTTTCTCAAAGATTTCTCTGTCATAACTTTTCCTCCTCTAACTGTGAGGTATTTATTTCTATTTCTTTTTTTATCTTCCAAACTCTCTGCCCTTTTTTTTTTTTTTTATCCTGTCTTCCCTTTTTTTTTTTTTTGTCGACTGTTCCTTTTTCAAAGTCTTATATCTTTCGTTTTCTGTTTCGTTCTTCGTTTTCTTCTCGTTCCGCAGTCCCAGTTTTTAGTTTGTCTACTTCCTTCAATTGCTTTTACTTTTGCGATGTTTGTACCCTTCATTTCTTCTCCCTTCTCTTTCTTCGTACAACTGTCTTTAATTTCTTGCCTTTACTTTCTTATCCTCTCGTTCTTCTCTCTTTTCTGTTAGTTTTCTCTTCCACTTTCTTCTCCTCCTCTTGTCATTCTTCCTATATCTATTCCTTTTCCTATTCTATTTCCGTCTCCTCTTTTATAATGTTCTCCCTATCTTCTTTCCCGTATGCTTCATTTGTTTGGCCTTTCGTAGCTCAAAGCTGTGTATGTATTATACGAATTAAAAATGCATAATAAGAGAGCTCAAATTGCCTCCCTTCACGTTAAGTCCCAAGCAATTTTTTCTACCTATTCAGTTTTTCATGATACAAAATTAAAATGATTTGCCTGATATTTTTTTACCTATTTAAGAAAATTACCTAACTGTAAGCTGAATACAACATGGGGAAACATATTGCGCACTCAATAAAAAGAAAAAATATTGACGTTGCGAGAACTTTAGCTTAGGTAAAAAAAAATTTGCTTGCAAGTGTACATAGAGTCTGACCCTACCTCTACCTGGAATTCCCTCCTGGAAGAGGGACGACCTCACGGCTTGGTATTAGTGTTCCTGGAACGTCACCTGATTTATTCCTCTACCAGGTTGTGATACCCGAGGTTGACTAAGGTAACCGAAACTTTAGGCTGCTTAATTCGAACTCGTTTATCTACACTTGGTTGGTTTCGAAGCTACGAAACTGGACCCCAAATATAAGGCTGGTTATGACAAATAGCTAACGACCAATGAAGGAACCTGTGATGCACGTTTCACAGGTTGGTAAACTGGTTTGTTACGGGATAGGGTAGTTGAGGA
>NC_134786.1:7283469-7290969 GCF_046742065.1 Oratosquilla oratoria
ATTTTTCTTTTACTCCCGAGCCTCAGGACCTTCTGCAGCTGATCCAAGGTTCTCCCTTCAACCCGAAGTAGGCGATGGTGAAGGCGCTCCAAATGCTGTAGGAGGAAAAGAACAAATTCTTCCCCGGGACCTGGTCCTTGATTTTCTTGAAGAGGTCGAAACTGAAACTGGAGGTCTTCCTGGTGTTTTCTAATCTGTCAAAGTTGTCGGGTGGGCATGTCCTTGACGGGGAACCTGAAGACGACCCTATGAAGAGGACGACCAGAGGGAGGAGGGTGAGAGCCAAGTTCTTCATGACTCGCTTGTTTTCTGAAAATGAAAGGAAGAATCAAAACAATAACGATTAATGATTTTTGGTTTCCACTGTTTTCGCCCCATTGCAGATTTTTTTTTTTTTTTTTTTTTTTTTTAAGTTCACTCCTTCCCTTGATCTCCGCTCTACAGCAGTAGGATGTTTCTTCATAGGTCAGCGACATAGATTTCATATTTAGTCACTTTTCTACAGAACAAGTTTTGTGCGGCTCATGTAAAAACATTTCCACCAACTACAAAGCCTGTGGGATGAATAAAAATGAGGCGCCAGGTGCTGTCACGATGGCTTTCCAGGGATCTAACACAGGTTATGAGTCATTATCCTTCAGATTAAAACAAAAAGGATGTATTCTACAAATATGTTTCTTACACTTCCTCCACGAGCCCGGAAGATTAAATTCTTCGTGAGAATTTCACAGCACGATCAGCCAAGTGACATCCTTTGTCTGGCAGCGTGTATACACGGTTGTTGTCAAAGTTGCGGTACTTTAAGATCACTTAGACTTATTAAACGTTTACGATGATATATAATCATGAAGTGATGATTTCATATAGGTCTAAATATACCCTCCATTTTTCGTTTTCAGAAGTTTAGCCGTTACCAGTTATGGGAGGTGGCTAGGCACGAAAGTCTTTGTCAAGGCTCGGAGGATTCTACTATGAGTCCTGCCCAGGACTGATAAATAAAATCAGCATTTCTCACTGCAAATCAGCATTCCAACTCGTGTGCACAAAGAGCTGTTTGTGTATTTGTTTGCGTGTGGAGTGGGGGGGGGGTGACTACCAGATTTGGACCATCTGCCGCTGAGTTCTTGCCTCCAGTTGCTGGTTGTCATGTCCGGTCGGTCATCGGGTTTCTCGTCATGCTTTAACACTAACCTTAGTCCTTCTGCCTACATCAGCGGGCTTCTGCACTCCACTGCGTTCATTATAGTGTACATTGCGTCATGAACTGCACATAACTGCGGGTCAGTACTTCTTATATCACGATTTTGAGCAAGAATTGACAGGCTGTCATGTTCTTTTCTCTGAAATCTTCGTTCCGGCTTTCAACCGGTTCTTGTCGTTCTCCAGAATTAAGGAAAAGGTGAGTACAGATTTCGTAAACAAAATGTCTCTTAAACTGTTTGAGTGGAATACATCCCAAGCATAGAGACACGAAGACAAGGACTTTTTTTTTTTTTTTTTTTTTTAAGTGGTGTTTGTTTTGGATTTCAGAAATTCGCATTTTTGGGGGCATTACTCCATCCGTATGCTTAATTTATCAGTTTATCAAAATTTATAATGGTTTACGAGTGATATAAAATATTTTACTCGAAACAGAACAATATTTCAACTGCATATTAGAAACAAATAAGCTTTCTATCATCCCCCCCAAAAAAAAAGTCTGAAGATCCCAGCAGAAAATTTTCTTTAAAAAAAGAAAATGAGTTAAGAAATCGTAGAGGAAATCAGTAACTGGTTTGAACTGGTTTGAACGGCTAGTGTCAAGCTGGAATTCCCTTACAGAATGCGGGCGGAGTGTTACGAAGGTCAGTGGATGAGGGGTGTGTTGTTTTCTTCCGCCTCTTGCACGGCAGCATTTTACCATCCCGCATCCCCCTCCCCGTTTTCGATCACTGGTTAAGGGTCTGCGACTGTATTGCGAAAGGTACTGTGAGCACCTCATCGAAAAGATCTTGCCTCCACATTCCAAAAAACGGGGAAAAAATAGTGCAATAATTAAACATTCGCAATAAACATAACTGATAGAAAGAATCAAGACCTTAGGATCATCAATCAACGAGTGGGTCATATTGAGGACGTTTTTTGCTCCCTTCCAAACAGGGTACACCAGAGCTAATTGAAATGACTCTATTAACATTTAAAAAAAGGGGCCTCGTGTGTGGCGTGTTGTGCAGAGTAATAATGAACGGGTGATATGCATTTGAGAAAAGACTGGACTAGTCTCCGTATTATCTACATACATATACCAAAGGCTCCTTCCCTCTTACAAGGGAGGTAGCCAAAAAAACAAAGGCATAAAAACCACTCCCATCTTCATCACGAAAAGGTATTGCACAACAGAGTTAATGCACAACAGAGGTCTCAAGGATTCCGATACACCTTGCCATTGTCTCTATTCTTCCCGGAGTAAGAAGAAGAAGGCACCATAGCCGCCTCAGTATTCTCGTTTCCAGAGGGGATCAACAACAAGGATATACTGGAAGGGGCTCGGGTTCCAAATAGCGACTGTCATAACAGCGACTGTCATAACAGCGACTTCACAATCGCGATTCTTTCAAAACAGCGACCATCACAACAGCGACCACATAATAGCGATTGTATTATAAGAGCGACTGTCATAACAGCGACATTATCGCATCAACTGCATGTAAAAATCTGTCATCAAGTGATCAAGCAACGTTTATTTCTAAATTGTGAGCGAGGGCTCGAAGAAATTCCAGAAGATCATACTGATCTCGATTTTGCTGCACAGCAGTGATTCGTGCGTTCATTGTCACGTATTTTTTCATTCGCTGAGTCAGAAAAATAATAAAAGAATTAAAAAACCGACGTAGGACGTTTCGGCCAGTCCTCCAAATGCTGCTATTATTATTTACTTAGTATTGAAAGGAAATATATTATTAATATATATCATTTCAAGTGACAATATTTTTTGCACATACTGTGTGAAAACGAAATTGAGTTGGGGTGCTCAAAAACTAATTCTGGCGTTAGTTTATCTTGATGTTAAAAGTTGGAAGGTGACGCTGCGTCGACAGTTAGGCGAGATCCGTGAAATGGGAAAAACCGGGATGATGTTTCGAGATCTTGGGAGGGTACCCTCTCTTGACGTCACGTGATCATAAGCCTGGGATGGATGACCATCCGTGTTTAGTCTCAGTTACGTCATGACCTAGTACGGCAATTCTCATTCAGGGGGCAAACTTACTCCAGTGGTAGTAAAAAATTACATGGTAGGGAGTAGATATATCATATCTCAATATATAGTGTCAATTCTACAATACGCTATACCTGACTAGCTGCATGTTACACTGAGGGGTTAAACATATATTTCATTTCTTTATCAGAAATCGCTATAAATATTTTCATTAGTAACCAGACAACGAACAACAAAGAACCAGGAAGCCGAGAGACGGGTATGTATCATACAGTATTTTCTATGTAGTCTCCCGCGTCCCCATTACTGGCAAAATCTCTGTATCGCGTAAGATACTGTGAGAACTTCACTGAGAGTCCACAGTTTCCTGGATTTCGTAGGAGGAAAACTGAAGAGTTTCGGGAAGAAAGACGTCAGAGTAATGACGAGAAAGTCAGGATGGGAAAAAAGGAGAAGTCGGATCTTCCCGTACCGTGACGTCACGGAATCACGAAGCTGGGATAGGTGACTAATATTGTTTGGTGTCAGTTATTCAATGACCAACAGCAGGGCATCTCGACTAGGGATGAATTCACCTTCCTGCAAGGGTAAAGAATACATATGCATGGTAAGGAGTAAATATATCGCAACTGAAAATTTGATATTGATTCTGCAATACACTGTGGTAACTAGTTACATGCCATGTGAATGAGTTGACGATACATATTCTTTCTTGATCTTGGTTTATTTTGCGTAGAACCTGAATGTTAAAGGTGCCTTTCTAATGCCTTGTTTTTCTGTGCGTTTGTTTTGTCCACGTATGCTCTTGTTTGGGAGTATCAGAGGAAATGGTTGAATGTTGAGGGGACACGTGACAGGTAGTGCTGAAAATCGCTGACCTAGAAGTCGTCCATGACAAGGCTCCTGCACACATCTGCAGTGGTCAACGAATGGAAAAGACTTAGCAACCATATAGTGAACGCTGAAACTATCAGTTGTTTTAAGAAATGGTTAGACAACTTTATGGATGGGGATGACAGGTGGTGATGGATATGGAGCTTCCTAGTGTAGGCCTTATGGTCTCTTGCAGTCTCCTTCATTCTTATATTATTATGTTCTCCTAATGGCACGTGGAAGTAGTGCCTCAATGTATATCGCATCCTATTTAATGGTCACTTACTTTAGAAAAACAAACACCAAAGACCTTGATCTATCGCCTTCTTTCACTAAAAGTTCAACCAAAAACCCTTTACAGAAAATCACGTAGTGATTCTACACGTAGACCATGCAATGCTTTCACACACCTTGTCCATGCAGCTCACCTCAAGTGACTTCAAACAAATCACGCAACACATGGGCAAAGAAATTTACTTGCAATAATACATCTAAGTAACGAGATAACACAACTAGTTAGTTATCTCAGAGGTCATTTAATTCCTAATTATTCTATGTGATGTGTTATACTAAACAGGTAGGCTGCTTGAATGCAACAATCTGTCTAGAAGGAATATCAGGGTCTTAAAACGCAGCATAAGGTTCTAATTGAGATAAACTCAAATATGTCTAATGCTACCAAATAAACAAATAATATTTTCCTTCTGTTTCACGCATAATTTTTATTTTTCTTGCCACGCTCAATAGCTTGAGGTTGTGCTTGAGTCTGTGCTTGAAGTTTTTGTTATAAATCTGTTCAAACTGGTTTGATGTTCACTGAAATGAACGTGACGGTGTGGTTCAGACGTAAGCTTAAAGTTTGATATGAAATACATGAAACTTGTTCACATAACTTTAAGCTCATTTCGCTGAATGTAAGAGATCAACATTTGCATTAAATCTAACATTAGGACACTATTATCTAAAAATATATACATTCAACAAACTCGCTCATTCGTGGAATAATTCAATGAACATGAGTAAACATAATTACATTTTTTCATAACTGGTGCAAAACTAAAAATGGTGGTACGCTAGGCATTTCTCGCTAGCATGCTACTTGCTTTTGCTACTTTGAGTAGAAACGACGTCGGTTTCGATCTTTTGTTTTTCATATTTCCAAATGCCAAATTACTCTTGCGTCATATTGTGAGAAGCTGAATGACGAACTAAGAGAAGTTAAACCTAGAATACGAATGTTAAGGGCCATTTACACGGTCAAACTGTTTTCCAAACCCGGTTTGTCAGACAAGTGTTTGAAGTGATGTTTGACCATGTTAATGGGGCATTTGGTCGTCAAACACGTTTGTCGAACGTGTTTGACAACCAAATATCTTATTCACACGGTCAAACATCACTTCCAACACTTGTTTGACAAACCGGGTTTGGCCGTCTAAATGCCCCTTTAGACACATTGTTGAGATGTTCTTATGGAAGCCTAAAATAGTGTAACCGATGTCATTCCTACTCAAATGAAATAGCTAAAGCAAGTAGCAAGCTAACCTAGCGTGCCGCCACCATAAGTTATTCCTTCTGATACCGAATGATTAGTTCGCCGTGCACCCAACAGGTGTCACTAGTTGAGCTTACATCGAGTTTATTTCTAACGGCGTTGTCTGTAATGTGTTTGATTTCTGTATTATTTCATGTATGCTTCCAAAGGGTTTTCCTCCTTACAAGGGAGGTGGCCAAAAAACAAAGGCATAAACCACTCCCACCCATTCCATCTCTATCACACTCCACTCCCCTCCACCCTCTTCCCTCCCTCTTATCTTGGGACCTCCTGGATGACGAGTCATCCCTGCATCTCGCCCACTGCCCCGGGTCATAAGCAGTGTCGCAAGACACACCACATCCACAGCAAGGCCGCTTCATTAAATCGGCGAGCCCCGTTGTGTTGGGTTTATCCGGCTGGTTGGCCAGAGACGACACAAGGACGGAAAGGAGAAACAGAAGGAGGAGGAAATGGAACAAAAACATACACACACACATACATACATACATACATACATCATACATACATACATACATACATACATACATACATACATACATACATACATACATACATACATACATACATACATACATACATACATACATACATACATACATACATACATACATACATACATACATACATACATACATAAATACATACATACATACATACATACACAACATACATACATAAAACACACACACACACATACATACATACTTACATACATACATACATACATACATACATACATACATACATACATACATACATACATACATACATACATACATACATACATGCATGCAGGCATATATACACACAAACATACAGGCATACATACATACACACATACATACATACATACATACATACATACATACATACATACATACATACATACAGTACACATTTATATGACACAACTCTGAAATCGTGAACTCTTTACTGGGTAGACCAATGATATCAATAGTTCATGTTGCTAATCAGGGGTTAAACTGTTTAACAAACATCTGATACTTTATATAGTTTCGTGGCTCAGTCTTGTACCAGTTGTAATCTGCCATCAATAACCTGAACCCATTGGAAATTTTACTCAACTTACATAGGTCTTAATGAAAATCGGGTACCACACGTAGACAGCATATTCAAAATTTAGGTGGGCTATATCAGAGCTACATGAATTATATATCTTGTTGTGTTTATACGAAAAATACATCTTTGACTATGGTAATGTGAGATGCTAAGGAAATAACTGTGATGAAGGAAGGAAATGATAAAACTATAACAAAATAACATGTACAAGTAGCACTTGAAAGGTGAAAACTGAAAGGCACCTTGATTTGATGGATGTCATATGAAATATCTGAGAGAGGGTGGAACAATACTATTGGGAGTGGCTGGTGAGAATGTTCAATATTTGCCTAAGTGATGGAAATGTCCCGGTTATTTGAAGGAGTGCAAAGACAAAAAAGGGGCGACAAGTGAATCTAATAGTTTCAAAGAGATCATTCCGCTGAGTGTGATTATCAAAGTATATAGGCACGAGTTATGTATAACAATTAAAAGAACAGCAAGAGCGATTGGAAAAGAGTAGCAAGTGTTCAGAAGAATTAGAGTAGACAAAGTCTAATTGTTAAGATATGTGTGTGAAAAGTATCTACTAAATTATAAGGGTGCTTTTTGGGACTTGATGTACTTGCAGAAGGCGTATGGTAGAGTTGATAGAAAACGTTTATGGAGCGTGTTAGAAATATATGAAATAGAGGAAAGCTCCTGAAGGCGTCCATAAAAATTCCATGAGTAGTACATGTGTGACGGTCGAGGAGAGAGTAAAAAGTCTGGGGGAAATAAGGAACTGTGTCTTTCTTCTTCTTCTTCTTCTTCTTCT
>NC_134786.1:7298469-7303469 GCF_046742065.1 Oratosquilla oratoria
AAGAAAACACCTTCGTTCCTGTTATCACTAAGATGGGTCATCTCAAGACATGGAAAGAAAATCCACTACATGAATGATGCTTCCATGAGATGGAGCCTCTTATGCTAAAGCACCACAGCAATTTGAAGTCTCCAACAAAATCACTTACTAGGATGCTTCGGTTTAACGTCACAAACTTCCCCATATCAGGAGACCAAGACGCTTCCCCTTACAGAGGACTTTGTAGCGTGGAATTTAACTCACCGGTAGCAGGGTTCGAATCGCCATCCCCTCAACCTTTGCCGCAAGTAGCGACGCTCCAACCCCCCCGGACACCGAGCACCCAGAACTTATTATAACAGCACAAAACTAAAGCTTGTCTACAAATCATAAAAAGGCTCATTATAAGACACAAGACTGGGAAATGCCGCCTCTGGAGCCATACAAAAAGAAACAATGAGTCACATTGTATGGGAATATGCAGTACCGGTGGTAAGACTTGAAGACAAGATAACAAATATAGTGCAAGTCTGCACTACGGAATCATAAAGACACACAACTTACAGGTATGCGAAACCAGTTGAGAACACAAACCACAAAATGGCGAAAGAAATAATATAATCAGAGCAGAATTCCTTAATGAGTTTGACATGCAGGTCGATACGAAACTCACGGTTCGCCGACTTGATGTACTTATTGTGAAGAAATTGAAAGCAGAGGCGTATATCATCTGTGTCGTCATTCCTGCTAATTTCCGAAGAATCTAAACATCCTTTGATTATTGGCCCAACCGGGGCGTTGCCTAAAGACCTTCCCAAAAGACTAAGGCTGCTCTTACACCAAGCTGGCACGTCGCACGTGACAAGTGGCAGGTGGCAAGTGGCATGCAAGTTGCACGTGGCTCGTGCGACGAGTCACACCACCTCGGTGAGAAAGGTTGCATAGATTTCCTAATGTTCGTTTTCAAGTGGCGTGCTACGTGCCATGCCACGTGCGACGTGCCACTTTGGTTAGAAAGCAGCCTAAAAGACTTTGTAGCCACCCGGTCCATGGAACCCAAAGGTCAGATCTGTTCAATGATGGTAACGCCTGAATATTTGGACTCGCTGCTGGATCTTTCCCGAAGCTTCGGTTTCGTGTAAAAAAAAAAAAAAAAAAAAAAAAAAAAAAAAAAAAACTCAAATGCACAACAGTACACAATAGACGTTGACTGTACAAAGCACTAGTAAGACCGATACTGTGACATCCCTGGTACCAATCCAGATGGCATGCCCCACAAACAACTATTCCCATCAGAAACTTATGAACGCCGCAATTCATTTCATTACGTACTTGAAATGAAGCGACTTCAGATCCTTTGTATCATTTCACTTATCTGCAAACACCTGCCCACTCAACCAATATAAACATAAATTGCACTCTAGACATCTTGAAAAGACTACAAGACATACATACATATACATATATATGTATATATATATATATATATATATATATATATATATACATATATATATATATATGGATACATACATACATACATACATATACATGTATATATATATACATACATACATACATACATATATATATTCATACATACGTGCATATATACATGCATACTCGTACATACATATGTGTACGTATTCGTGTGTGGGTGTGAATGCATGTGTGTTGTTATCTGTATGTATGTATTGTATATATTCACATATTTTTGAGCGCAGATTATTATTAGTACAGAATGATTTGGACACATCATCTTCACTATTGGCTATTTTTTCATATTTTCAATTTTCTGTAAATAAGGTTAGCAAAGACAAATTATCCAATAGCTTTCATTTTATTAAATATTTAAGCTACAAGGTTTCACCTTCAGAGCAGAAAGATGCAATAAATTACGAACAAATGATCACGAAGTCACCTTATTAATAGATACAAAAGTGGAAAGAAAATTATATAATATATGCAACCATTCAAGAAGCAAGGAGATGTTATATATGGAATAGGGGTTGTACTTGTTGACCAGTTCCCTAGCAGAATATCAAAACTGGAAGTTCAATAACGGAAGGAGATTGACTGCACACCTTATCCAGCCACGAGACTGGTAAGGGACCCCAGTCACACTATCACGATTCTCGTCAAATGTTGTGAATTTGAAAAGCTGGGAGACAACTTCGGTTACACTATTCTAGATTTCGCTAAGTCTACAATTCAACAATGTGTCTAACATTCGTATTTTAGGTTTAACTTTTCTTAGTTCGTCATTCAGCTCCTCAATATATTACGCGAAGGTGATAGGACACTTGGAAATTCGAAAAATAAAAGATTGTAAACGAAGTCATTTCTGTTCAAACGAACTCATTTGAGTCGTGTATGTCCGACCGGCGTTTAAGCATTTTGTGGCCGGGGGGATTATTAAACAAAGGTATGGTTATTTTTCTTCCATCTCCTCTCACGCCCATCTACAGTTTTTTCCATATATTTACACCCACACACATACCCCCCCCACACACGCACACATATTCGTGTGTGTGTGTGATTCACCATGGTCTTGGATCACGTGTTGAACTCGAGATCAACCTCTTCGTTGACGTCGGCAGGCGGGTTTACACCAAACACAAATACACACATTTCCCAAGTCACGTAATTTCCTGTTTTCAGAGTAGTGCTCGGAAGAAAAGAGACACACGTATACATTTACACCCACACACATACCCCCCACACACACATGTTCGTGTGTGTGTGCGTGTGTGTGTGTGTGTGTGTGTGTGTGTGTGTGTGTGTGTGTGTGTGTGTGTGTGTGTGTGTGTGTGTGTGTGTGTGTGTGTGTGTGTGTGTGATTCACCATGGTCTTGGATCACGTGTTGAACTCGTGATCGACAGTTATTCCCCTCCCGGGATGGAACTCAGAGCTCATATATGATAGATCTATGGGTAATGCTGTGACCTTACACGCACACAGACACCCCAACTCCCCGCCCACGAGAGTTGGAGTAACGAATCGCAGCACAGCGATACTGAAATTATTTCAGGCCTGAGCGGGATTCGAACCCTGACTGCCGTAGTGGCAGCCGGGAGCTCTACCAACTGCGCCACGAATTGTGTGTGTGTGTGTGTGTGTGTGTGTGTGTGTGTGTGTGTGTGTGTGTGTGTGTGTGTGTGTGTGTGTGTGTGTATTTACCTAGTTGTATTTACCTTGTTGTATTATACGGGAAGAGAGCTATGCTCGTCTTTGTATCTCTCAGCAACAAGTTTTTTCTTAAAATCTGGAATAGCGTTTGCACACAGTTTCTTTGTCCAATTTGTTCCAAGTATCTATCACTCTGTGTGGAAAGCTATTTTTCCAGATCTCTTCTGTAATTATCTTTTGTGTGTGTGTGTTCTCTTGTTTCTCCTCTTCACCCTGAGGCCTCTTCGGCCGCCTCTTAGACAGGAGGACTCCTGTAGATACCGCTAAAGATGGGGAGGTTGAAAGTTTTGTCGAGGATCAGAAAGACGAAAGGTCGGTCGAAGCTGATGACAAGTGGGATGCTTTGAGGAAAGAGACTCGTTGCGGCCGCTGCTTCCGTGCCATTTTCGTTTACATCTACGACCGCCTTATGGATCAAACCTTTCATCATAAGGTCATTCGAGTTCGTGAAGGCTGAAAGGTCTGCTTTCCTAGAGAAGAGTTCGGTAATTCCTAGTTCTTTTAGTGCCTGAAAACAGAAAAGAAAATATAATATGTGCATGCGTGTGCGTGTGTGTGTGTGTGTGTGTGTGTGTGTGTGTGTGTGTGTGTGTGTGTGTGTGTGTGTGTGTGTGTGTGTGTGTGTGTGTGTGTGTGTGTGTGTGTGTGTGTGTGTGTGTGTGTGTGTGTGTATAAATGTCTATTCACATAGACGTGTTATAACTGATATGGCCATGGAAATAGATTTGTTCTATTTTCCTCCACTTCCAAAAGATATGTACTATTAACCTTTTTCTTCAAATAGATATATTCTATTTGCCTCTTTTTTTTCCAATAATTGCACAAAAAAAAAAAAACAATACCCTTTGCAGTTCCCGAATCAGGGTTTGTTCCATCTTGAACCTCGGCAAATCGATAAATATTCGCGTTTCCCAGAGTTCGCTGACTACTTTCTTGAGAGTGGTGTGGTTGAGGCGGTCGACGACCTCGTCTACCGTGACAGACCCTTCCCACGGAAGGAAGAGCAACATGGAGATCGAGGAGTCGAGATACGGGAGTTCGAGGACCTCTGCGCCGAGGTGCGTGCTGTTCGCTGCAAAAGTAGGAAGGGTTGAAATACATGTGAATGTCTCTCTCCTGTGCCAAGCTACCTCGCTATGTGTAGGAATCGGTGTCTAGGTTAGAGAACGGTATTGGTATATGCTTGTAGTGAACCCTGTGTTTATGGTATCTCTTGCAAAAACTGTAATTTTAATCATATTGGACAAACAAGCAAGGATTTAAAATTGAGAATAAACCAACATAAATATGACATCAGAAAAGGGCAAGTTTCAAGTGAGTTGTTTGTGCATTTAAAGGACTTTAATCATTGCATTAATTGTGATAACACAAAAAAAAAAATGTCTTAAGGACTTTCAGGAGAGAAATATCATAGAATCGTGTTATATTAAAGCTTTATTTGAGGACAACATGAATATGAGTATGGGAATGTATAAATTAGATAACTTTATAACAAACAAAATTGTTGACAGTAGTTGGGTCAAATGTCCAACAGGGGTAAGCGAGTAAGGTCACAATGGACCTGTCCTAATTCACCCTAATGTACTTCACTTGTTAATTGTCACTGTTTCCTTACTCTGAAAATGTCTTAAATAGACGAAAACATTCGGTCACATTTCATTTTATTTTCCAAGTGGTTTTATTACACATTTTTTAAATCACGTGTTTTTGTGATTTATTCGCAATATATATATATATATATATATATATATATATATATATATATATATATATATATATATATGATATGTATACATTTATCAACCACAATTCAATATAATTCTAAGCCATC
>NC_134786.1:7315969-7335969 GCF_046742065.1 Oratosquilla oratoria
TTGAAGTGATGTTTGACCGTGTGAATAGGGTATTTGGTTGTCAAACACGTTCGACAAACGTGTTTGACGACCAAATACCCCATTCACACGGTCAAACATCACTTCAAACACTTGCCTGACAAACCGGGTTTGTCAAACTGTTCGACCGTGTAAATGGCCTTTTAAGCTATGTTTCCTAAGGGGTTATCACACTGGACTATTTTTCCTCCAACATTCTACCTTCAACCTCCATTTGAATAACTTGACTATAACTTTGCTTACAGAAATCTAGATTTCTCTAAGAGTATTTCAACAATATATCGAACATTCGTACAGGCTTACAATCTCCGAGTTCACCATTCAGCTTCGCTATATATGACTGGAAGATAATTTGATATTTGTAGATTTGAAGACTAAGATATTGTAACCGAAGTAATTTTCACTCAAACGAACTCTAAACTGAGCAAGTAGTCCATCCCACGTTATCGTTTGTTTGGCAACATCGACGTAAATTTGTTGTTGTCATGGTCAATGTCATTGTGCAATGTTATATTACATAAAGGTTTTTTGATCACAGATTATTACAGAATCGAGTCTAGCTTCTAGGTTCAGCTTTCTGAATGCGTTCGTCACTTTTGGTATCCGTCATGCACGAAGGAAGGAATACTTTGTTGTGGCGGTTTGTCTCCAACGGTTTTTTGATTTGTCTGAAGCGTCGATGAACTTGCTTCCTTGGAAGTACCTTGCGTCCCACAGACTGCCGGATTCTCCTTCCTGCTCGCGTTTACTCATTTTCTCTCTTTTTTTCTGTTGTGTATGTGGCCACTCTTCCAAGACAACTACTGAATTTGATACACAGAAAAAAAATCATCAACTATATAGATCTTAGCGAAAACCTGGGCCAGGACAATATGCTCTTTGCCATGCCCTGAGTCGATCGTTCTCTCGTTCATAGGTTAGAACCTAGTTTGCGTGGGAAAGTCTAGACATAGTGAGTAAACACAAACAATTAAAAACAAAAAGACATACAGTACAGCAAATTCGCGTCCAGAATTTCGGGAGGAGTCTAACACGGGCACTAACCTCGATTCTTCTTCGGACACCAGCGAGCTTTTGCAATCCGCTGCGCTTGCTTGAATGCTCGGAGGAGCCGCTTAGGTTTTCTTATATAGCGGGTTCAATTACCTCCCACAGACTTTCATTTCCCGGAACCGTCGTCCCATATTTTCTGTTTGTTTTTGTTATCCTTCCTTTCAAAAATAAATTACCAGGGAATTCATAGAAGGGTAATAAGATGATACTCAGTTGGCAGTAGAAGACGCAATAAGTATTTATGAATGATCATGTACGGAATACTCTTGTTTAGATGTCATTTATAGGCGAATATGAACACAAAGATACTGTACATATAGGAATATTTCCTAGATATTTATCTAAATATTAAATATTTTTATTTGCTAGTGATATAAAGGATTTTCCCAACACGCCTTACTTTATATTATCATCATATATACTAGCCTTTTGATTAATTGTCCACTGAATTTTCTTTGAAATTCACGTCCAGGAATATGTGCATTGGGGAAAATATAACCAGCGGGAAGAAAATAAGTGTCTGAAAATTATATCTATGAGGGAGAGACGATGAGAAGAAAACCGGTACTTAGTCTGAACGTCTCCCGTCACACATAAAGTCCCGTAACAGAATGCAGGAGCAGTAATATGAAGGTCAATGGACAAGGGCAAAGTAAGGAGTGACTTGATGTTTTCCAGTTTGTGTGAGAATACGTTGTAATGGAAGTGGGCCTTTGAGTATATGTATATGCTAAGGCTTTATCCATGATCTATACTTTGAAGTCATAACAAATGTCTTTGGGGATAGAGATTGAATACACACACACACACACACACACACACACACACACACACACACACACACACACACACACACACACACACACACACACACACACACACACACACACACACACACACACACACACACACATACACACACACACACACACACACACACACACACACACACACACACACACACACACACACACACACACACACACACACACACACACACACACACACACACACATATATATATATATATATATATATACATATATATAATATATATATATATATATATATATATATATATATATATATATACATACACACACACACACACACACACACACACACACACACACACACACACACACACACACACACACACACACACACACACACACACACACACACACACACACACATATATATAGATATATATATATATATATATATATATATACATATATATATATATATATATATATATATATATATATACAAAAATACAATAATCCATGAACTCTGCCAATGTTCATTTACAGTGTTATCTTACATACCACCAAGTAATTTCATTTAGATGAGGAGGGTGGTGGTGGAGGGGGGGGGAGTGGAGTAAAACTTCGAGTAACTAAAAGGTTAAATTATTAAGTATGGAGCCCTCTTACACTCCCACTTACCGATGGACTCCTCCACTCTATTCTACCACCACCCGTGTGCTTATCGAGAATAGATGACCCAGCTACCCACGGATAGCTGGGTCAATACCAAGAAGTAGACGAACCTGATTTCACTTCCAGTTTTGTCTTGTATCCTTCCTCCAACTGTGGACGCACCGAGAACTCCCATGGCTCTCCTTCGTCAATCAGCGCATAGTTTAAGGCCCTATTCACACTAGCGGGTTTGAACCGCGTGGAAACCGGTGAGGTACGGCATAGTCAAGGAAAAACTATGCGGTTGTGTATGAATGTCTCCACTGGTTTACTTTGTAAATCAACCGCAGGAGAAGGTATGAAGCTTGTAAGTCGACCGTGATAGTCAGGGATTAGTTGTGTGATTCATCCCTTTCCGAATCGAGTGGTACTTGTTCCATTTGATTCTGGCTACCCTCAGAATATTTAGTTCAGCTGCACGGGGCGCTTTTGTTATCAACAGTTAAAATGTTCGTTCCAAGGTGTCCAAACCAGCAGCTTTTTTGGCGGACGGTAAGTGCTATGAACCGGAAAACACCACCTGTTTCATCTTTTTTGTTATCTCGATTAAGAAGATGTCATATGCTGTGGGTTAGTTTATTGCAGGTCAAAATAGAATCTCAAAGTAGCTGGTTGAACCCGACACTTTCCAGACTACTTTTTAGTTGCCTCTTTATTTCTATCAGCATTTTTTGTTTTGTTTTTGAGTGTAGATATCTTGGAGTGATAAATAAATTTGAGTGTTTGACCACAAGAGTTATGATTATAGAGATGAAATTCTCTGCAGGGTCATCCACATCGAACATATCATCTACGAAAGACGAAACAAAGATCAAATTACGACATTGTCACAGAACCCACTGCGGGCAAAGAGGGCTCCTCATACATGGGGTACCATCACAATAACGGCGTGGACCATTGGATACCCTATAGATATGTAGGGCTCCACCGAATTTACTGAATAAAGAGAGAACAAAGAAATATATCCCCAGAAACTAGCTGGCAATGGGGTCAGATGTTTTCCACAATTCCTTTATAGTAAACATGACAGGCACAGCCAAACTAAAACCGGTCGTTCTTGTTGGATCATTGCCTCCAAAGGTCTAACGGTAATGACTTCTGCGCTTGTGGGCAGTGTGCTATCCTACACTCGTCCATCACCCATTTGTTTCCCCTTTATCTCAGCTGCTTGGGAGTGAAGGGTGATCCCTGTCCTTTTCCCATTGTCCAGGTTGAAAACAATGCAACAAGACACAACATTTCCACAAGAGGATCAGCAGCGACCCTCCATCCCCGTCCTCTCATGCGAAAATGGAGAAGACAAGAAGAAGTCCCTTCTGGCTGCGAAAAATTTGTAGTCCATTAACAACCATTCTCTGTCAATCTACATACCAAGAGGTTTTTCCCCCTTATAAGGGGGAATCAGTACAGAGAAGAATAACCAAAATGATATATGGACTCAGAAATTTGCCTTACGAAGAGAGGTTTAGGCACCTTAACTTACACTCTCTGGAAAGACGCAGAGTGCGGGGTGACCTAATAGAGGTGTTCAAGTGGATCAAAGGCTTTAACAAGGGTGATGCAAACAAGGTTATCATATCAAAACAACAGGGCAAGACTCGCAGTAATGGATTTAAACTGGACATATTTAGATTTAAGAAGGAAATAGGCAAGAATTGGTTTACTAATAGGGTGGTCAACGAATGGAATAAACTTAGTAACCATGTAGTCAGCGCTGAAACTATCAGTTGTTTTAAGAAACGGTTAGACAACTTTATGGATGGGAATGACAGGTGGTGATGGATATGGAGCTGCCTAGTGTAGGCCTTGAGGTCTCTTGCAGTCTCCTTTATTCTTATGTTCTTATGTAAGGGAGGTGGCCAGCGAAGGCGCGCACCCAACCTCATCCATTTCATTCCCATCCTTGACCCTTCTTTCACTCTTTGTTTAGCTCCTCATGGATGAGGGGTCATCCCTGTCCCTCGGCCACTGTTCGGGTCATAAGCAATGCAGTAAGCTACAGCACATCTACAGTTGGACCAACAACTTCATTTACAAGGCGATCATCCCTACTTGTCCCCTCAGGTCAAAATAGAGAAAACAAGAAACCCTTTCGCGCTGAGTTAGTTTATTTTTCCATATTCAGCTATTTTCCATTCTCTCCTATCTTTTGCAATGTCTACTTCCATGTTCAATGGACAGTCCCCTTTTACTCAAGACCCTCTTTACTCAATCATTCATCTTAATATCGGTCTTCTCCCGTAGTTCACTCCATCCACCTCTGCCTTCCATACTCTTTTTGCTCGTCTTTCCTCGGGTGTCCGAAACCATCCCAGCATTCCTTCATCTGCCCCTGCTGCCAGGTCACACTCCACCCCCACTCTTCACTACCTTCCTCACCAACTCATTTTTTACTCTGTCCATCCGTGTAACACCCACTATTTATGGTGATTTCTGATCAAGAAATAAGATATATGTTCAACCCCTCAGTATAATATGCATAAGAAAAAACAAGGTATCAGAATGACATCTTTACACAAAATAAACCTAGCACAAGAAGCAAATATACCTTCAACTCATGCACATAACTTGTAACTAGTCAGTACAGTGTATTGTAGAATTAATATTAGATTTTCAAATTTAATATATGTACTCCTTACCATGCATATATTTTTCTTGCCCTTGCTGTTGGTCTTTGAATAATTGAGACCAAACAATGGCGGTCACCTATCCCAGCTTCGTGATTCCGTGACGTCACGGCACGGGAAGATCCGACTTCTTTTTCCCATCCGCACTTCCTCGTCATCCCTCTGACGTCATTCTTCCCGAAACTCATCAGTTTTCCTCCTACGAAATCCAGGAAACTGTGGACTCTCAGTGAAGCTCTCACAGTATCTTACGCGATACGGAGATTTTGCCAGTGATGGGGATGTGGGACACAGGACAGAGAAAATATTCTATGGTACATACCCGCTTCTCAGTTCTCATGTTCTTATTTTTTCCCGGTGTCACAAATTGAGGCATTTATGGTGATTTCTGATAAAGAAATAAAATGTATGCTCAACACTTCGGTACAACAAACAGCTAATCAGGTATAGCGTATTGCAGAGTTGACACTAAATGTTGAAATGATCTATCTACTCCCTACAATATAATTCTTGGTTCCCACTGGGGTAAGTTTACCCCCTGATTGAAAGTAGTTCCCACACTAGATAATGACGAAACTCAGACCAAACACGGATGATCATCCATCCCAGGCTAATGATAAGTGACGTCAGGAGAGGGAACCCTCTTAAGGTCTCGGAACATCCTCCCATTCCTTCACACCTCACGAACATCGCCTGACCATCGACGCAGCGTTACTCCCTTGCAGGATCTTCTTCGGTGTCGATTTCTTCCAGAAACGAGAACACTGCGGTGGATACGGTGCTGTTCTCTCGTTACTCCGGGAAGAACAGAGACAGTGGCCAGATGTGTAAGATTTCCTCAGACCTCTGTTGTACACTAACTCCCCTTCCTTGTAGCTTTTCGTGATGTAGATGATACAGAGACTAGTTCGGTCTATTCTAAAATGTGTATCACCCATTCATCATTACTCTGCACAACATGCCACACACGACACCCCTTTCCCCTGGAATGTTAATCCTTTCAATTAGCTTCAGTGTGCCCTGGAAAAGAGAGAAAAACGTCCCTAATATGACTCTCTCGTTGATTGACGATCTTAGGAAGCGTCTTAATTCTCCCTATCAGTTATAGTTATTGCGAATGTTTAATCGTTGTACTACTTTTCCGTCCTTTAAAATGTGTAGGTAAGATCTTTTCGATGAGGTGCTCATAATACGTTTCGCAGTGCGGCCCCCCATAACCAGTGATCGGAAACGGAGTGGATAATGCGGTATGTTAAAAGGCTGCCGTGCACGAGCTGGACGAAAACAACCTATCGACTCTCGCCTCACCCTCATCCACTGACCTCCGTAATACTGCGCCCTCATTCTTACGGGAATCCCAGCTTGGCACTAGACGTTCAAACCAGTTACTGATTTCCTCTCCCATTTCTTAACTCATTTTCTCCTTCCTCTTACCTCCATTTATTGAAGATATTTTTCCGCGAGGGATCTTCAGAATATGTATTTGTATATGTATGTGTATATATCTATATCTATATATATATATACATACATATATATATGTATATATATATATATATATACACACACACACACACACATACGATATATATATATACACACACACACACACACACACATACGTGGATGACGGGTCATACCTGCATTCTCCAACTACCCTGGGTCAAACGCAATGCAGCAAGACACAGTACATCCACAGCAAGGCCGCTTCACTTAATCGATGACCTCCCTTCACCGTCCTCTCGTGCAGAAAAATAGAAAACGGCGAGAAATCCCTTCGGGATGCGTCAAAATATCATTTACACATAAGCACCCCTATCCCCCATCCCCCTCTCTCTCTCTCTCTCTTTTCATAACAGTATCATCCATACAACCATTCCCCACTCATTCCTATCCTCTGCCTTCTCCCTTCTTTGCTCAACAGATATTCCCCTCTTGCTAAACGCCCCCTTCACCCCATCCATCCATCTGATCCTCGGTCGTCTCCTCGTGTTCATTCCCTCCACCTCTGCCTTCCACACCTCTTTTACTAATCTTTCATCGCTCATTCTTTCCATGTATCCAAACCATCCCAATAATATTTTATAAGACCTATCTGCCTTCTCCTTTTCCATTCCCGTTCTCCTCCTCACCTCCTCGTTTCTCACTCTTTCCAACCTAGTAACCCCTACCATGCTTCTCAGGCATTTCGTCTCAAATAAATTTAAACTTTTCCTCTCTGCCTCTCTTAAATTCCAAATCTCTGTCCCATATAATGCCACCGGCACAATTACTCTTTCATACAATCTCCTCTTTGCATCCATTCCCAGTTGCCTATTCCTCATTACACTTTTTAATCCCCCGAAGCATTTACCTCCACCTCCACTCCTTCCTTTCCTACCACATGCAACCCCAAATACCTAAAGCTATCCGCTTCCTCCAACCTCTCTCCTTTTAGATTTACTTCCAACTCAGTGCCATGCTCTACCCTTGTACATCTCATTACCTTGCTTTTATCTACATTCACCTTCAACTTTCTCCTATCGCATACCTTTCTAAACGCTAACTTTCTTAATCCCTCCTCTGACCCTGCTACAAGCACAGTATCGTCAGCAAACAACCACTGGCTCACCTCCCACTTTTCTTCATTTTCTTTAACAATCTCCAGTCCCATGCCCACTGTCCTCGCCTTTACTTCCCGCACAATCCCGTTCATGTACACATTGGACAGCCATGGCAACATGACACAGCCCTGTCACAGTCCCACCTTTACCTCAAACCACTCGCTCTCTCCATTTCCACTCTAACATAGGCTCTACTACTCTCGTAAAAACTCTTGACTGCCTTTAACAGATTTCCCCAAATCCTCTATATTCAAAATGTTCCACAGTGTTTTCCTGTCTACCCTGTCATAAGCCTTTTCTAAACCCATAAATGCCCAAAAAACATCTTTACCTTTTCCAAAGCTTTCTCACGTATCTGCCTTACCGCAAAAATCTGACCCATGTAACATTTACCTTTCCTAAACCCACGCTGTTCTTCATCAATTACTCCTTCCATTCCTCTCATAATCCTTTCAATCAAAACTCTCCCATAAGCCTTCCCAATTATACTAAACAAAATGAAATCTCTATAACTATTACTCTTACATTTGTCTTTTCCCTTGTAAAGCGGAACTATACAGGCACTCTTCCAGTCCTCTGTCACTCTACCCTCCCTTAGATACACATTAAACAACCTCAATAGCCAGTCCACTATTACTGCACCTCCCTTCGTCAGACACTCTGCATGACACCCATCTAATACCGGAGCTTTACCTATTCTCATCATTTTTAGAGCTACTTGCCCCACACTTTTTCTTATTTGTCTTCTATTTTCCTCTCCCATCACTCATTTTCTTTGTGCCTCCCACTACTACCAGCAATCCCTCCCTATCCTCCTCCACATTCAACATCTCTTGAAAACACTTTGCCCATATTTCCCTTGCTGCCTCCTTTTACTTTAAGGTCTGTTCTTCCGCGCCTTTTACCTTTTCTTCTCTACTTGATTCATCTCCCTTAAATCTTTTGCTTTCCTTTCAAAACATCATTTTATTGTTTTCATAATTTTCTGTCGTACTCCTCCCCCGGTTTATACCTGCTCTCTTTTTTGCCTCCTTTATCTTTTGTTTTGCTTCTCTTCTTTTTTATTTATATTTCTCATATTTTTCTCTTATCCCTCTTTGTGACCAGTCCCTGAATGACCGTTTCCAATATTCTACTACCTTCTTCCCCTCAACATCCTACCACTCACTACCCTTCCTTCTATTCCCTCCTATCCTTCTCGTTCCACATACAATCTTTGCACACCTTGTCACTTCCTCCTTAAAACACCCCCGTTCCTCTTCTACACCAAGTTCCACTTTATCCTATATCACTTCCCAGGCTTTTCTCAGCTCCCCCTTGTACTCCTGCTCCTTTTCTTTCTTATTTAAACAGTTTGCTCTAAGCACTTCCCTACCTTCTGTCCTTTTCCTCTTTCTCCATCCATCCTCCATTCTCAGTTACCTTCCACCAAAAGATTATATGATATTCCTCCACTCTCTCCCCTCAGAACATGTACTGCACATTCAAAACTCTTCCTACCTTTCCCCCGGGTACCACTATATAGTCCACTTAAGCCCTATTTACCACCCTTCCATCTACCACCCTCTCCAATGTCTACTTATGCTTGACTTTTTTTTTCCTAAACATTATGTTAACTATCACCAACTATCTTTCTAGACACATCTCCACCATCAACTCTCCAATACGATTTTTTCGTGTTTTCCACACTTCCCAACCACTCCTTCTATTGGTCCATCTCCTGCTCTAGCATTGAAATCTCCCAATACTACTACATTGACGTTTCTTCCTACACCCTCTATGCATTCATTTAAGTCTATAAAAAAACTCCCTTTCAATTATCCTCTTCTCGCTACTAGGCCAATATGCCTTTAGAAAGACACACATCTCCCCTCCCAATTTCACCTTCATCCACATTAACCTTGAAGAAACCTCTTTCAACTCCACCATACACGTACCTATCTCTTCACTTAATAGTATAGCCACCCCTTCTCTCCCTCGTCCTTTCTTCATTCCTTACACACAAAACAAATAACTCCTCAAAACAAGAAGGAAAAAAAATCATTACCTTCGTGTCTCACGGGATATCATTCTTTTACACCCTCATGACGTCATATGATGGGAAATTTGGCTTACGAAATCTATCCTCGTCTTTTTCCTTAATCTAGAGGACAACAAGAACAGGTGGGAAAACGGAACGAAGTATAAGTAGGGAGCTGCGGGTGTGTGCAGTTCAGAACGCAGTGTACACTACAGTGAACAGAGGGGAGTGTAGAATCCCACTGGTGTAGACTGAAAAATTAAGGTTAGTGTTTGAGCATGTCGAGGAACGCGATAACCGACTGGATAAGAGTACCACCGTCTGGAGCCGATAACCCAGAAGCAGATGGTCCAAATCTGATAGTCAGCGACGCGTGACAAGAGAAAGAGGGGGTTTACACGGTCTAAAGTGATGTATGAACGTGTGAACGGGGTATTTGGTTGTCGAACACGTTGGTTAAACCCCAAATACCCCGTTCACACGTTCACACACCACTTTAAACACGTGTCTGTCGAACCGCGTTCGACGAACCGTTAGAACATGCGGTCTTGAATCCTATGAGTTTCGACAAAGACTTTCATGCGTAGCCACCTCCCACAACAGATAAAGGCTAAAATAGTGAAAACAAAAAAATCGAGGGTGTATTTAGACCTAAGGAACAAAAAAGCCAATTGGTAGAGAAAAAGTATGGACAAACGCCTTGCTGGTACTCATTTTTTCTAGATCATTTATTGTATAATTGGAAATATTTTCTTAGAAGATCTAGACACAGATATGACGTACTGTAAATACCCTCATGTACCTGTTTGTTAGCACTGTCTAATTATCATTCCCTAGGTGCCGACCCTCCTCCACAATGCACATTCTAACCTATGGACCTTGTTCATCTCTTGTGTGTGAAAATAAGAAATAATGTGATATGTAATGGGAGACCTTAATGCCAACTTCAAAACTCTTATAGGAAAATCAAACTATAGTAGAGAAAGCCACAAGAGGTGTCTCTTTCACTGCGCAGGGTGGAGGGTCTAGGAGAGGCCATTGCGAATGCGGATGGCAATGAAAGAATCAAACAGCAGAAGGGAGTCGGGCTGGGGGGTAAGACCCTAGGAGAGCCACCGTGACATCACCTGTCGACAGACTGTTTTCATCCCACAGGCTTTGTAATTGGTGAAAACGTTTTTGCGCGAGTCGCGCAGTACTTGTTTAGAAGAAAAGTGACCAATTATGAAATCGATGTTGCTGACCTATGCAAAAACACTCCTGTAGAGCGTAGATCAGGTGAAAGGGTGACTTAAGAAAAGCCTTGATCAGCAGTAGGACGAAAGAAGAGGAGACTGATAATCATTTATCGTTACCTATTTTCTTTTTTTCTTTTTTCAGAAAACAAACGAGTCATGATGAAGAACTTGGCTCTCGTCCTCCTCCATCTAGTCATCTTCCTTATAGGGTCGTCCTCGAGTTACCCTTCAAAGCCATGCCCTCCAGACAATTTCGACAGAGTAAATGTGACCTTCGAAGACATCAGAAGGACCTCCAGTTTCGGTCTTGACCTCTTCAAGAAAATCAAGACTCGAGTCCCGGGGAAGAATATGTTCTTTTCCTCCTATAGTATTTGGAATGCCCTCGCCATCGCCTACTTCGGGGCTGAAGGAAAAACCTTGGATGAGCTGCAAAACGTCCTGAGACTCGGGAAAAAAGACAAAGGCTACAAGACTAAGAAACTCCTCTCGGCCGAGTAAGTGTGGTGATTTGTATGACTGTGTGGATGCAGTTACACATATACGTTTCAGGCTTGCACACACACACACACACACACACACACACACACACACACACACACACACACACACACACACACACACACACACACACACACACACACACACACACACACACACACACACACACACACACACACACACACACACACACACACACACGCGCACACGCGCACACACACACTCACACACACACACACACTCACACTCACACACACACACACACACACACACACACACACACACACACACACACACACACACACACACACACACACACACACACACACATATATAGAGGAATTTGTCCATTTGGAACTTGAACTGTTCTGGGCTAGGCTAAGGTTGATTTTATCCCGTAGATGGCGTGATAAGGCGTTGAAAAGGTTGGGGATCTCCCTAACTGCAAACGCATATTATTTGAGTGTTTTTGCCCTGGCGGGCGCTTGTGGTGTATCCTTTCTACGTCGCATAGTCGTCCCAGTCGTTGGTGGATGGTTGTGCGTATATTGATATCATCTGCTGTGTAGCCAATTGATATTCTGTACATGTAGATTATGGTATATTTTTCTCTCCGTTCTTCCAGAAAGAACAGTTGAAGGGCCTATAACCTGCCCCAATAATCAAGGTGGCACACGACAGATATTTTGTTTGTGAAAGACCACTGGATAACTTCAATTGAGTGTATCTCTCCGGCTTTCCATGGGATCTATAACTGGCAACAGTACTCTAATATCAGGAGTACCAACAGTCAGTAGAGTGTCAACATGGATAACTTGTCACGTGGTTTAAATGAACAGAGAATCCAACCAGCTTGGTTACGATTTTTTTTATTACATTGGTTGTATGTACTGCAAATGTACCGTCATAGGTTCGTGTCACGCCATGGCCTTTAAAATTGTCTTTCGTTTCTGTATTAGTGCCGTTCGTTGCCGTATATGCTCTAGTCAAGGTCTGAGTTATACGTGATTTGGTCGAATTTGTTGTTATCTAAGCATAATTTATTTGTGCCCACGAATACAATATTGAGAAGTTATGTTGTAACTATCCAGCCTCCAATTCAGTTGACTCTGTTACAAGTACACGAGTATCGTCGACAGAAGAAGACACATCCGAATGTTTGACTTGTTCACTGATGTCCGTTATGTGAATGAGAAAAAGCAGAGGGTTCGAGTGTTGAGCCTTGTGGCACTCCACTGGTGATGAAGAGAGGGTCTAACGCCACACCGCCAGCTGTCACTTGTTGTTCACGGTCAGAGAGGTAGTTGTGTAGCCATACCCTTACTTTTCTCATTATTCCCATCTTTCGTACTTTGTTGAGGAGGATTCCGTGGTCTATTTTGTCAAGAGCTTTGAAAAGCTCGAGGTAAATGACGTCTATACTTTTGTCATCTTCTAAAGCTGTGAGGATTTTTTTTTTTTTTATTGTGTGCCAATAATTGTGTGAGGCAGGATTGGCCCGTAAGGAGAACATATGGGTCTCTATTCAATTTGCTTTTGTCTTTGAGGTATGCTGACATTTTTTTATCAGTATTTTCTCGAAGACTTTGATGATATGGGACGTTAATGCAATTGGCTTGTAATGTTGTGCTTTAGCACTTGAAACTCCTATTAAAAACTGGTGTAATGTAATTTTTGCGGACTTTACATATGTTCAAAGAGTTTTTGTAGACTTTTTTTAGTGGAAGACTAAGCTCTTTAGCAAAAATATTTAAAGAGGATTGCTGGGAACTAGTCAGGGCCGGCTGCTGAATCGTTGCCAATTTCTTTGATTGAATTTTAAATGGCTGTCGGTATAAAGTTCGATAAAAAAAGAATTAAGCTTATAGTGGGATAGTCGTCTTGGCAGAAAAATTCTTTAGGCGAATGGATGATTTTGTTATAGTAAGGGACACTAAATATTCTTTCATAATGTGATTTCAGGACATTTGCTATCTCCTCGGGTTCTCTAGCAATGTGACCTTGTGAGTCTCTTAAATGTCCAATATCTGCTTGCACCTTTGACTTTGAGACAGTGTATTTAATGCGTGATATGACTTGTTCTTCATTTTAGTATTAATTATTCTTTTTCCACTGACTCTTTGAGACTTTTATTATAATCTTGAGCACTCTATTTTCAATTTGATGTTTGGTTGACATATTGGAAGTGTTTCTCAATTCCTTTTATAGAATGGTTCTTTTACGCATTAGTATATTGCGATCACGTGATATCTTCCTCTTTGGTGTTGATGTTGCTTTAATGTATGTATATATATATATATGTATATATATATATATATATATATATATATATATATATATATATATATATATATATATATATATATTCAATATGCAGAATCATTCAATAGTTCTTGCCAATCCAATCCATTGAAGTCACATTTCAAAATTTCCAAGCACAATGATTAATTAAAAAAATTCAGCGGATGGAATTAAGCGTTGTTTCCTGCATTGGGCCACTTGATGTTGGTTGTGTACCACAGGCTATATTTGTTGTTATGGTAATGATCTTGTGATCTGGCAGGTTCATTGTATCAACTGAATAGTCATGAATCAGTTCATCATTATCTGTCATGACAATGTCAAAGATGTTATTGCCCCTTGCAGGGGCCCTGATATACCGGTTCAGGGTGAATTCATTGGCGAGTTGTAGAAGGGCCTCAGCTTGTATCCGCATGGGAAACTGTAATGTTATAACACATTTGTAAATGTACACTCACAATCAGGGAAATAATATCAGAAGGAAAACTGTATATTTCGACTACTATCTGCTGAAGAGGACTACAGTTTTCTTCTACTTGTGATACTATTTCTCCGATACTGGGTTTAAATTGTATCTGCTTGTTTGATGAGCCGTCATTAATTACCAGTTCAGTAATGAGAAATCTAAATCTCCTATTAATATAATAGTGGGCGTTGAGACTGGGAAATTCTGCAGTATGTTCATAAGTTTCTTTATAAAATCCATGCACATATTTGATGGGCATTCTGGAGGTCTATATATATATGTATATATATATATATATATATATATATATATATATATATATATATATATATATATATATACATAATTCATATATAATATGTCAATATCTCTTATATACAGTACCTGGGTTCGGTTGGAGATTCTTGTATGTATGTTATGACACCACCATCTTTATTTTGGTCTGATCTGCCTGTTCTGAATAATGTGTAATTATACATTTTAATCTAAATATCTTACGTATATGATGACACATGTGATTCAGTTAGGGCGAGTATGAGGGCCTTCAGCGTCGTTCTCTTCGTTGAACATTCAGCAACCCATCACACCGCGAGCTTCTTCAGTGAATCTATTCTCAGCTGTCTTCCTTTCGTTTTTCTTTTATTAGTCAAACAATGCCTTCTAGCTTCCCATCGTCGTCTGAGTGTCTATATGCGTGTGTGTATTCCGAATACCCGCACAAGATACTTTTCTCACGTTGCTTTTTCCTTCCAGGCTCAGTAAGAATGTAGGAGTGGAGCTGGACGAGGTCAACCGAGCCTACATTGCGGACTCTCTGGTCCTTGAAAAGTGCTTCAGAAGCGGCGGCTTTTACGACGTCTACCAGGTCGACTTCTCCGACCCAGCGAAACTAGCTCGAGAGATCAACGGTCTCGTCAGCAACACAACCAGGGGCCTCATAACGGAAATTGTGAGACCAGAAATCCTAAGGGGAGCACCCTTCTTCCTGGCCAACGCCATCTACTTCAAGGGTTCTTGGCAAGAGCCTTTCTCCGAATATCTCACACAGCCTAGGGAATTCTTCTGCAGTCCTGGAGTGGCGTGTGGGGAAGTGCAGATGATGAATCAAGACTCATGGTACAACTACGGTAAGTTTGTAATCTTGTTTATTGCGGACAACACTGGAAAAAGGCACGAGTCAAACACACACGAGCCCCCCCATACATACATACATACATACATACATACATACATACATACATACATACATACATACATACATACATACATACATACATACATACATACATACATACATACATACATACATACATACATACATACATACATACATACATACATACATACATACATACATACATACATACATACATACATATATATATATATATATATATATATATATATTGTAATGAAGTAGTGGCTTCTGTCTGTCTGTCTGTTTGTTCACGAACTCCTCCTAGGGTTTTGGAGATAGACCCCCATAACCATATATATTTACCCTATCACTCCAGGTACTTGGATAACTGTATCTAATTTCCAAAAAATATAATTTTGGCTAGGGTCAGGGGTTAAAGGGGTATGGTGTGGTAACATGCCACTACTGTAGTGTCTCCTTAACACGATTGGGATTTTTGTGACAAAAATTACTATGATTAAACAAGCCATTGTATGTGTTCATCAACATTACTTATATTTGTGGAATTAATGTTGCCACAAAATATGATAGCCTTTGTAAGGAGAAAGCATGTAAATGTAAAATGTTTAAGTATTGGTTACTTTTATCTTACTTTTTCGCGGGCGGTAATATACTCAAGTTCAAAGATAATAAAAGGTTGGTTCAATTCTTCTCTTACGGCCGAATATATTTCATTTCAAAGGGCGTCTCCCTCCTCAAATTAATTTTTTTTCTTACTTTCTTAACATTCTATTTGTGTTACCTTTTCCATTGAGTTATATTGATATGTGCAATTTTTCTCAACAAATTCTATCAAAATCAAAATGATCATCATTTGCCCGTAGCAACGCGCGGGTAATTTGGATAGTACACACACACACACACACACACACACACACACACACACACACACACACACACACACACACACACACACACACACACACACACACACACACACACACACACACACACACACACACACACACACACACACACACACACACACACACACACACACACACACACACACACACACACACACACACACACACACACACACACACACACACACACACATATATATATATATATATATATATATATATATATATATATGTATATAATATATATATAGTATATATATATATGTATATAATATACATATATATATAGTATATATATATGTATATATATATATATATATATATATATATATATATATATATATATATATCAAAGGTTCATGGGATATATGTAGGAAGGTGTATCGATTGATGAGAAGGAATCTTTCTTAAAGCATCGAATCGAGGCACTTGGTGACTGGACACCATTTCTGTCCCCGCAGGAAACGACACGCACCTCGGCGCAGAGGTTCTCGAGCTCCCGTACCTCAACTCATCGATCTCCATGTTGCTCTTCCTTCCTTGGGAGGGCTCCGTCACGGTGGACGACGTCGTCGATCGCCTCGACCTAACCGCTCTCGATGCAGCGATCCGCGGACTCGAAGATCAGCGGGTTCGAGTTTTTCTGCCGAAGTTCAAGATGGAACAAACCTTGGACAGGGAACTGCAAAAGGTAACTTTAGGTACTTTGGAATTATTGGAAGAAAAGATACATGAAATGCATCTATTTGTATGGCTTTATCAGTTAAAACATGCCCACGTTAATATATATTTACACAAAGGCTCACAGAGATACACACACACACACACGCACGCACGCGCCCACACGTTGTTTTTCTTTTCTTTTTTTTCTTTTCAGGCACTTAAAGAGTTAGGAATTATTGATTATTTCTCTACAAACGCAAACCTCTCGGCCTTCTCGAAGTCGTTAGACGTGGATGGACACAATATTATTCACACAGCGGTAGTGGAAGTAAATGAAAAGGGCACTGAGGCAGCGGCAGCTACAGTCATCTTTGCTATCAGGACTTCACCTCCTAGAGTTACCTTCAACCGCCCCTTCGTCTTTCTGATCTTAGACAAGAACCTCGGCCTTCCCCTCTTTAGCGGGATCTACAGAAGCCCTCCTGCCTAAGAGGCGACCGAAGAGGCCTCAGGCTGAAGGGAGAAAATAAGAAAACACGAGTTCGGGAGAAAGACATTCCCATCTCTCTCTCTCTCTCTCTCTCTCTCGCATACACACACACACACACACACACACACACACACACACACACACACACACACACACACACACACACACACACACACACACACACACACACACACACACACACACACACACACACACACACACACACACACACACACACACACACACACACACACACACACACACACACACTTCAACGAACGGACGGCTTAGAAGACGTTCTGAAGAAAATTGAAGTATTGTGGATCCCAACGCAAAGAGAAGTGCCTATTGTATTTACAGGGTGGGGGGAAATTGCTCGTGGGGTAGTAGGAAAGTAGGGAAAGAGGAGAAGGGGAGGGATTACTGAGGGAAATGGAAGGAAATGAGGAAGGAGTAGACTTGGCCCAGACAGACAGGCAAAGGTAAACAAACGACCCCCCGACGACGATGAAATGTCTAATAAAAATGTAAAGATTAGAAGTATAGATAAGAGCAATACAGTAGAAAGTGATGAGAATATTTTCCAGGGTGGGTGGGGGGGACACAAACTGACAAGACTAGAAGAGAAGGTCGATAAGATGATCGAGGACTTGGAGCGTAGGTTCGGTCATGTTAACAATATTATACGGAGGGTTGAAAAATTGGAAGAACTAGAGAAGGCGAACAAAAACTTAACTGATGAAATAGAAAACCTGAAAAGACAGTTAAAAGAAGTAAAGGTGGAGAATGAGGAATTGAAGAGGAATAGTAAAGAAAACAGAGAGGGATGGAAGTCGATAAAAGAAAACAGTAAATTTGCATTTACTGATATAATTAAACAGCAAATGAGAGAACAAACTGAAGACTCAGTTATTAAAGTGATGAGACAGAAGGAGAATATAGTAAGAGACTTAGCTGACAAAAAGAAATGTATAATTATATTAGGAATGGAAGAGAAACATAACCCAGATAGAACCTCAAGAACCAATGAGGAAAATGAAAAAGTAAGCAGTTTACTCAAATTAGTTCAGGAAGATGAACCAGAAATTATGAAGGAAATTGAGGAAAAATTCAGGCTCGGAAAGTATAGTAAAGATAAGACCAGACCAATTAAGATTAAATTCAGGTCACAAACGACGGCAGAGAATATCTTATCCAAAACAGGGAAACTAGCAACAAGTGAACAATATAAAAAGGTATGGATAAAAAGGGAAATGAATAAAGAGGAAAGAGAGGAAGAAAAGCAGAAAAGACTTGAAGCTAAGACAAAAAAACGAGAACAGAACGGAGTCAGAGAAAGAGAGATTCTATTGGAGAGTAGTGAATATGAAACTAAGGCAGTTCGACATACAAGAGAAAAACAAAAGAGAAACAGAGAACACAATGGAAGTGACAGAAAACTAAGAGTGTCTTACACAAATATAGATGGATTAATAACAGGATTGAATGAGCTGAAAGATTATTTGAAAGAAAAAGAACCGGACATAATGGGAATTGTAGAAACAAAATTAAAAGGCCCACTACCACCCAACAGTGTAGGACATGATGCATATAATCATTGGATTAAAAACAGAGAGAAAAAGCAAGGGGGTGGAGTTATGTTCCTGACTAAGAAGGATATAAACGTGAAGGGTGTCATATATGGAAAGAATACAGTAGAGATGATTATGATAGAAGTGGAAGACAGAGATAAGAAGAGCAGAAAATTTGTGATAAATTATGTGCCTCCGAAAACAGCCTCATGGGAGGAGAGTGAACATAAAAATATGTTAGAAGACACAAAGATAACATTAAATAAAATAATGGAAGATGGAGGAAGAATAGTTATAATGGGCGACTTTAATTGCAAAGAAATCTGCTGGGAAGAAATGACAGTAAAGGGTGGAGACGGCTCATGGGGAAACGCTCTACTTGAGATGATTACTGACCATACAATGACACAATGGATACAGGAGAACACCAGGTATAGAAATGAAGAAGAACCATCGAGACTAGACTTAATAATTACATCTGAACCTAGAATAGTGGGCAAGATTGAATATAAAACACCAATAAGTAAAAGTGACCACATATTGATTGAACTGGAACTTAATGAAGAAAAATATAGGAAAAGAAATGAGCAATATAGAAAAGGAAGAATGATGTATGAAAAAACAAACTTTGATAAAATAAGAGAATTCTTTCAACAAGAAAACTGGGAAGAAATATACAAAGAAGAAACAACAGTGGAAGAGAAATGGAATATTTTGACAAAAATTTACAAAAAAGGAGTGGAAAAGTATGTCCCAAGACAAAAACAAGAAAAAGAATATGTAAAATGCTGGTACAACAAAAGTTGTAGGGATCTAAAAGACAAAAGAGACAAAGCCTGGACCAGATGGAAAAAAGACAGAAGACCTGAAAAATGGAAAATATATACCGGTTATAGAAATG
>NC_134786.1:7340969-7358469 GCF_046742065.1 Oratosquilla oratoria
AAAGAAATTGAAGAAATATATAAACTTGGGAAAAGGTAATACAGATAAGACCAGACCAATTAAGATCAAATTCAGGTTACAAACGACAGAAGAGAATATCTTAGCAAAAACAGGAAAACTAGCAGACAGTGAGCAATATAAAAAGAAAAGGATAAAAAGAGAAATTAATAAAGAGGAAAGAGTGGATGAGAAAGCAAAAAGACTAGAAGCTAAAAAAAAAAAAAAACACGAGAAAAAAACAGAGACAGAAAAGAGAAATTCTATTGGAGAGTAGTGAATATGAAAGTGAAGAAATGGTTCATAGCAGAGGAAAACAGAAAGAAAACGGAAAACACAATGGAAGTAACAGAAAATTAAAAGTATCTTACACAAATACAGATGGCTTAATAACAGGCTTGAATGAACTGAATGATTATCTGAAGGAAAAAGAACCAGACATAATGGAAATTGTAGATACAAAATTGAAAGGTCCACTATCACCCAACAGTGTAGGACATGGTGCATATAATTATTGGATTAGAAACAGGGAGGTAAAACAAGGGGGTGGAATTATGTTCCTGACTAAGAAGGATATAATTGTGAGGAATGTCACATATGGAAAGAATAGAGTAGAGATTATCATGATGAAAGTAAAGGACAGGGATGGGAAGAGCAGGAAGTTTGTAGTAAATTATGTGCCTCCTAAAACGGCCTCGTGGGAAGAGAGAGAACACAAAAGTATGTTAGAAGACACAAGGATAACACTAAATAAGACAATGGAAGATGGAGGAAGAATAGTTATAATGGGTGACTTTAATTGTAAAGAAATCTGCTGGGAAGAGATGACAGTAAAAGGTGGAGACTACCTATGGGGAAATGTACTACTTGATATGATTATAGAACATACAATGACACAATGGATTCAAGAGAATATTAGGTATAGAAATGAGGAAGAGCCATCGAGACTGGACCTAATAATCACATCAGAACCTGAAATAGTGGACAAGATTGAATATAAGACACCAATAAGTAAAAGTGACCACATATTGGTTGAACTGGAACTAAATGAGGAAAAATACATGAAAAAATGAACAATATATAAAGGGAAGATTGATGTATGAATTTTTTTTTCTATAAATGAAAAGAATTCTTTCAAAAAGCAGGCTGGGAAAGAATACACAAGAAGCAACACTAGAAGAGAAATGGAATATTTTGACAAAAGATTATAAAGAAGGAATGGAAAAGTATGTCCCAAGAAAAAAGTAAGAAAAAGAATATGTAAAGTGCTGGTACAACAAAATAGAGAAAACAAGAAACCCTTTCGCGCTGAGTTAGTTTATTTGTCCATATTCAACTATTTTCCATTCTCTCCTATCTTTTGCAATCTCTACTTTCATGTTCAATGGACAGTCCCCTTTTACTCAAGACCCTCTTTACTCAATTATTCATCTTAATATCGGTCTTCTCCTGTAGTTCACTCCATCCACCTCTGCCTTCCATACTCTTTTTGCTCGTCTTTCCTCGGGTGTCCGAAACCATCCCAGCATTCCCTTATCTGCCCCTGCTGCCAGGTCACACTCCACCCCCACTCTTCACTACCTTCCTCACCAACTCATTTTTTACTCTGTCCATCCGTGTAACACCCACTATTTATGGTGATTTCTGATCAAGAAATAAGATATATGTTCAACCCCTCAGTATAATATGCATAAGAAAAAACAAGGTATCAGAATGACATCGTTAACATTCAAGTTCTACACAAAATAAACCTAGAACAAGAAGGCAAATATACCTTCAACTCATGCACATAACTTGTAACTAGTCAGTACAGTGTATTGTAGAATTAATATTAGATTTTCAAATTTGATATATGTACTCCTTACCATGCATATATTTTTCTTGCCCTTGCTGTTCGTCTTTGAATAATTGAGACCAAACAATGGCGGTCACCTATCCCAGCTTCGTGATTCCGTGACGTCACGGCACGGGAAGATCCGACTTCTTTTTCCCATCCGCACTTCCTCGTCATCCCTCTGACGTCATTCTTCCCGAAACTCATCAGTTTTCCTCCTACGAAATCCAGGAAACTGTGGACTCTCAGTGAAGCTCTCACAGTATCTTACGCGATACGGAGATTTTGCCAGTGATGGGGATGTGGGACACAGGACAGAGAAAATATTCTATGGTACATACCCGCTTCTCAGTTCTCAGGTTCTTATTTTTTCCCGGTGTCACAAATTGAGGCATTTATGGTGATTTCTGATAAAGAAATAAAATGTATGCTCAACACTTCGGTACAACAAACAGCTAATCAGGTATAGCGTATTGCAGAGTTGACACTAAATGTTGAAATGATATATCTACTCCCTACAATATAATTCTTAGTTCCCACTGGGGTAAGTTTACCCCCTGATTGAAAGTAGTTCCCACACTAGATAATGACGAAACTCAGACCAAACACGGATGATCATCCATCCCAGGCTAATGATAAGTGACGTCAGGAGAGGGAACCCTCTTAAGGTCTCGGAACATCCTCCCATTCCTTAACACCTCACGAACATCGCCTGACCATCGACGCAGCGTTACTCCCTTGCATGATCTTCTTCGGTGTCGATTTCTTCCAGAAAAGAGAACACTGCGGTGGATACGGTGCTGTTCTCTCGTTACTCCGGGAAGAACAGAGACAGTGCACAGATGTGTAAGATTTCCTCAGACCTCTGTTGTACACTAACTCCCCTTCCTTGTAGCTTTTCGTGATGTAGATGATACAGAGACTAGTTCGGTCTATTCTAAAATGTGTATCACCCATTCATCATTACTCTGCACAACATGGCACACACGACACCTCTTTCCCCTGGAATGTTAATCCTTTCAATTAGCTTCAGTGTGCCCTGGAAAAGAGAGAAAAACGTCCCAAATATGACTCGCTCGTTGATTGACGATCTTAGGAAGCGTCTTAATTCTCCCTATCAGTTATAGTTATTGCAAATGTTTAATCGTTGTACTACTTTTCCGTCCTTTAAAATGTGTAGGTAAGATCTTTTCGATGAGGTGCTCATAATACGTTTCGCAGTGCGGCCCCCCATAACCAGTGATCGGAAACGGAGTGGATAATACGGTATGTTAAAAGGCTGCCGTGCACGAGCTGGACGAAAACAACCTATCGACTCTCGCCTCACCCTCATCCACTGACCTCCGTAATACTGCGCCCTCATTCTTACGGGAATCCCAGCTTGGCACTAGACGTTCAAACCAGTTACTGATTTCCTCTCCCATTTCTTAACTCATTTTCTCCTTCCTCTTACCTCCATTTATTGAAGATATTTTTCCGCGAGGGATCTTCAGAATATGTATTTGTATATGTATGTGTATATATATATCTATCTATCTATATATCTATATATATAGATATATATACATATATATATATATATACATATATATATATATATATATACACACACACACACACACACACACATACGTGGATGACGGGTCATACCTGCATTCTCCAACTACCCTGGGTCAAACGCAATGCAGCAAGACACAGTACATCCACAGCAAGGCCGCTTCACTTAATCGATGACCTCCCCTCACCGTCCTCTCGTGCAGAAAAGTAGAAAACGGCGAGAAATCCCTTCGGGATGCGTCAAAAATATCATTTACACATAAGCACCCCTATCCCCCATCCCCCTCTCTCTCTCTCTCTCTCTTTTCATAACAGTATCATCCATACAACCATTCTCCACTCATTCCTATCCTCTGCCTTCTCCCTTCTTTGCTCAACAGACATTCCCCTCTTGCTAAACGCCCCCTTCACCCCATCCATCCATCTGAGACTCGGTCGTCTCCTAGTGTTCATTCCCTCCACCTCTGCCTTCCACACCTCTTTTACTAATCTTTCATCGCTTATTCTTTCCATGTATCCAAACCATCCCAATAATATTTCATAAGACCTATCTGCCTTCTCCTTTTCCATTCCCGTTCTCCTCCTCACCTCCTCGTTTCTCACTCTTTCCAACCTAGTAACCCCTACCATGCTTCTCAGGCATTTCGTCTCAAATAAATTTAAACTTTTCCTCTCTGCCTCTCTTAAATTCCAAATCTCTGTCCCATATAATGCCACCGGCACAATTACTCTTTCATACAATCTCCTCTTTGCATCCATTCCCAGTTGCCTATTCCTCATTACACTTTTTAATCCCCCGAAGCATTTACCTCCACCTCCACTCCTTCCTTTCCTACCACATGCAACCCCAAATACCTAAAGCTATCCGCTTCCTCCAACCTCTCTCCTTTTAGATTTACTTCCAACTCAGTGCCATGCTCTACCCTTGTACATCTCATTACCTTGCTTTTATCTACATTCACCTTCAACTTTCTCCTATCGCATACCTTTCTAAACGCTAACTTTCTTAATCCCTCCTCTGACCCTGCTACAAGCACAGTATCGTCAGCAAACAACCACTGGCTCACCTCCCACTTTTCTTCATTTTCTTTAACAATCTCCAGTCCCATGCCCACTGTCCTCGCCTTTACTTCCCGCACAATCCCGTTCATGTACACATTGGACAGCCATGGCAACATGACACAGCCCTGTCACAGTCCCACCTTTACCTCAAACCACTCGCTCTCTCCATTTCCACTCTAACATAGGCTCTACTACTCTCGTAAAAACTCTTGACTGCCTTTAACAGATTTCCCCAAATCCTCTATATTCAAAATGTTCCACAGTGTTTTCCTGTCTACCCTGTCATAAGCCTTTTCTAAACCCATAAATGCCCAAAAAACATCTTTACCTTTTCCAAAGCTTTCTCACGTATCTGCCTTACCGCAAAAATCTGACCCATGTAACATTTACCTTTCCTAAACCCACGCTGTTCTTCATCAATTACTCCTTCCATTCCTCTCATAATCCTTTCAATCAAAACTCTCCCATAAGCCTTCCCAATTATACTAAACAAAATGAAATCTCTATAACTATTACTCTTACATTTGTCTTTTCCCTTGTAAAGCGGAACTATACAGGCACTCTTCCAGTCCTCTGTCACTCTACCCTCCCTTAGATACACATTAAACAACCTCAATAGCCAGTCCACTATTACTGCACCTCCCTTCGTCAGACACTCTGCATGACACCCATCTAATACCGGAGCTTTACCTATTCTCATCATTTTTAGAGCTACTTGCCCCACACTTTTTCTTATTTGTCTTCTATTTTCCTCTCCCATCACTCATTTTCTTAGTGCCTCCCACTACTACCACCAATCCCTCCCTATCCTCCTCCACATTCAACATCTCTTGAAAACACTTTGCCCATATTTCCCTTGCTGCCTCCTTTTACTTTAAGGTCTGTTCTTCCGCGCCTTTTACCTTTTCTTCTCTACTTGATTCATCTCCCTTAAATCTTTTGCTTTCCTTTCAAAACATCATTTTATTGTTTTCATAATTTTCTGTCGTATTCCTCCCCCGGTTTATACCTGCTCTCTTTTTTGCCTCCTTTATCTTTTGTTTTGCTTCTCTTCTTTTTTATTTATATTTCTCATATTTTTCTCTTATCCCTCTTTGTGACCAGTCCCTGAATGACCGTTTCCAATATTCTACTACCTTCTTCCCCTCAACATCCTACCACTCACTACCCTTCCTTCTATTCCCTCCTATCCTTCTTGTTCCACATACAATCCTTGCACACCTTGTCACTTCCTCCTTAAAACACCCCCGTTCCTCTTCTACACCAAGTTCCACTTTATCCTATATCACTTCCCAGGCTTTTCTCAGCTCCCCCTTGTACTCCTGCTCCTTTTCTTTCTTATTTAAACAGTTTGCTCTAAGCACTTCCCTACCTTCTGTCCTTTTTCCTCTTTCTCCATCCATCCTCCATTCTCAATTACCTTCCACCAAAAGATTATATGATATTCCTCCACTCTCTCCCCTCAGAACATGTACTGCACATTCAAAACTCTTCCTACCTTTCCCCCGGGTACCACTATATAGTCCACTTAAGCCCTATTTACCACCCTTCCATCTACCACCCTCTCCAATGTCTACTTATGCTTGACTTTTTTTTTCCTAAACATTACGTTAACTATCACCAACTATCTTTCTAGACACATCTCCACCATCAACTCTCCAATACGATTTTTTCGTTACTCCACACTTCCCAACCACTCCTTCTATTGGTCCATCTCCTGCTCTAGCATTGAAATCTCCCAATACTACTACATTGACGTTTCATCCTACACCCTCTATGCATTCATTTAAGTCTATAAAAAAACTCCCTTTCAATTATACTCTTCTCACTACTAGGCCAATATGCCTTTAGAAAGACACACATCTCCCCTCCCAATTTCACCTTCATCCACATTAACCTTGAAGAAACCTCTTTCCACTCCACCATACACGTACCTATCTCTTCACTTAATAGTATAGCCACCCCTTCTCTCCCTCGACCTTTCTTCATTCCTTACACACAAAACAAATAACTCCTCAAAACAAGAAGGAAAAAAAATCATTACCTTCGTGTCTCACGGGATATCATTCTTTTACACCCTCATGACGTCATATGATGGGAAATTTGGCTTACGAAATCTATCCTCGTCTTTTTCCTTAATCTAGAGGACAACAAGAACAGGTGGGAAAACGGAACGAAGTATAAGTAGGGAGCTGCGGGTGTGTGCAGTTCAGAACGCAGTGTACACTACAGTGAACAGAGGGGAGTGTAGAATCCCACTGGTGTAGACTGAAAAATTAAGGTTAGTGTTTGAGCATGTCGAGGAACGCGATAACCGACTGGATAAGAGTACCACCGTCTGGAGCCGATAACCCAGAAGCAGATGGTCCAAATCTGATAGTCAGCGACGCGTGACAAGAGAAAGAGGGGGTTTACACGGTCTAAAGTGATGTATGAACGTGTGAACGGGGTATTTGGTTGTCGAACACGTTGGTTAAACCCCAAATACCCCGTTCACACGTTCACACACCACTTTAAACACGTGTCTGTCGAACCGCGTTCGACGAACCGTTAGAACATGCGGTCTTGAATCCTATGAGTTTCGACAAAGACTTTCATGCGTAGCCACCTCCCACAACAGATAAAGGCTAAAATAGTGAAAACAAAAAAATCGAGGGTGTATTTAGACCTAAGGAACAAAAAAGCCAATTGGTAGAGAAAAAGTATGGACAAACGCCTTGCTGGTACTCATTTTTTCTAGATCATTTATTGTATAATTGGAAATATTTTCTTAGAAGATCTAGACACAGATATGCCGTACTGTAAATACCCTCATGTGCCTGTTTGTTAGCACTGTCTAATTATCATTCCCTAGGTGCCGACCCTCCTCCACAATGCACATTCTAACCTATGGACCTTGTTCATCTCTTGTGTGTGAAAATAAGAAATAATGTGATATGTAATGGGAGACCTTAATGCCAACTTCAAAACTCTTATAGGAAAATCAAACTATAGTAGAGAAAGCCACAAGAGGTGTCTCTTTCACTGCGCAGGGTGGAGGGTCTAGGAGAGGCCATTGCGAATGCGGATGGCAATGAAAGAATCAAACAGCAGAAGGGAGTCGGGCTGGGGGGTAAGACCCTAGGAGAGCCACCGTGACATCACCTGTCGACAGACTGTTTTCATCCCACAGGCTTTGTAATTGGTGAAAACGTTTTTGCGCGAGTCGCGCAGTACTTGTTTAGAAGGAAAGTGACCAAATATGAAATCGATGTTGCTAACCTATGCAAAAACACTCCTGTAGAGCGTAGATCAGGTGAAAGGGTGACTTAAGAAAAGCCTTGATCAGCAGTAGGACGAAAGAAGAGGAGACTGATAATCATTTATCGTTACCTATTTTCTTTTTTTCTTTTTTCAGAAAACAAACGAGTCATGATGAAGAACTTGGCTCTCGTCCTCCTCCATCTAGTCATCTTCCTTATAGGGTCGTCCTCGAGTTACCCTTCAAAGCCATGCCCTCCAGACAATTTCGACAGAGTAAATGTGACCTTCGAAGACATCAGAAGGACCTCCAGTTTCGGTCTTGACCTCTTCAAGAAAATCAAGACTCGAGTCCCGGGGAAGAATATGTTCTTTTCCTCCTATAGTATTTGGAATGCCCTCGCCATCGCCTACTTCGGGGCTGAAGGAAAAACCTTGGATGAGCTGCAAAACGTCCTGAGACTCGGGAAAAAAGACAAAGGCTACAAGACTAAGAAACTCCTCTCGGCCGAGTAAGTGTGGTGATTTGTATGACTGTGTGGATGTAGTTACACATATACGTTTCAGGCTTGCACACACACACACACACACACACACACACACACACACACACACACACACACACACACACACTCACACACACACACACACACACACACACACACACACACACACACACACACACACAACACACGCACATACGCACACACGCACACACGCGCACACGCGCACACGCGCACACGCGCACACGCGCACACGCGCACACACGCACACACGCACACACGCACACACGCACACACGCACACACACACACACACACACACACACACACACACACACACACACACACACACACACATATATAGAGGAATTTGTCCATTTGGAACTTGAACTGTTCTGGGCTAGGCTAAGGTTGATTTTATCCCGTAGATGGCGTGATAAGGCGTTGAAAAGGTTGGGGATCTCCCTAACTGCAAACGCATATTATTTGAGTGTTTTTGCCCTGGCGGGCGCTTGTGGTGTATCCTTTCTACGTCGCATAGTCGTCCCAGTCGTTGGTGGATGGTTGTGCGTATATTGATATCATCTGCTGTGTAGCCAATTGATATTCTGTACATGTAGATTATGGTATATTTTTCTCTCCGTTCTTCCAGAAAGAACAGTTGAAGGGCCTATAACCTGCCCCAATAATCAAGGTGGCACACGACAGATATTTTGTTTGTGAAAGACCACTGGATAACTTCAATTGAGTGTATCTCTCCGGCTTTCCATGGGATCTATAACTGGCAACAGTACTCTAATATCAGGAGTACCAACAGTCAGTAGAGTGTCAACATGGATAACTTGTCACGTGGTTTAAATGAACAGAGAATCCAACCAGCTTGGTTACGATTTTTTTTATTACATTGGTTGTATGTACTGCAAATGTACCGTCATAGGTTCGTGTCACGCCATGGCCTTTAAAATTGTCTTTCGTTTCTGTATTAGTGCCGTTCGTTGCCGTATATGCTCTAGTCAAGGTCTGAGTTATACGTGATTTGGTCGAATTTGTTGTTATCTAAGCATAATTTATTTGTGCCCACGAATACAATATTGAGAAGTTATGTTGTAACTATCCAGCCTCCAATTCAGTTGACTCTGTTACAAGTACACGAGTATCGTCGACAGAAGAAGACACATCCGAATGTTTGACTTGTTCACTGATGTCCGTTATGTGAATGAGAAAAAGCAGAGGGTTCGAGTGTTGAGCCTTGTGGCACTCCACTGGTGATGAAGAGAGGGTCTAACGCCACACCGCCAGCTGTCACTTGTTGTTCATGGTCAGAGAGGTAGTTGTGTAGCCATACCCTTACTTTTCTCATTATTCCCATCTTTCGTACTTTGTTGAGGAGGATTCCGTGGTCTATTTTGTCAAGAGCTTTGAAAAACTCGAGGTAAATGACGTCTATACTTTTGTTATCTTCTAAAGCTGTGAGGATTATTTTTGTTTTTTTCATTGTGTGCCAATAATTGTGTGAGGCAGGATTGGCCCGTAAGGAGAACATATTGGTCTCTATTCAATTTGCTTTTGTCTTTGAGGTATGCTGACATTTTTTTATCAGTATTTTCTCGAAGACTTTGATGATATGGGACGTTAATGCAATTGGCTTGTAATGTTGTGCTTTAGCACTTGAAACTCCTATTAAAAACTGGTGTAATGTAATTTTTGCGGACTTTACATATGTTCAAAGAGTTTTTGTAGACTTTTTTTAGTGGAAGACTAAGCTCTTTAGCAAAAATATTTAAAGAGGATTGCTGGGAACTAGTCAGGGCCGGCTGCTGAATCGTTGCCAATTTCTTTGATTGAATTTTAAATGGCTGTCGGTATAAAGTTCGATAAAAAAAGAATTAAGCTTATAGTGGGATAGTCGTCTTGGCAGAAAAATTCTTTAGGCGAATGGATGATTTTGTTATAGTAAGGGACACTAAATATTCTTTCATAATGTGATTTCAGGACATTTGCTATCTCCTCGGGTTCTCTAGCAATGTGACCTTGTGAGTCTCTTAAATGTCCAATATCTGCTTGCACCTTTGACTTTGAGACAGTGTATTTAATGCGTGATATGACTTGTTCTTCATTTAGTATTAATTATTCTTTTTCCACTGACTCTTTGAGACTTTTATTATAATCTTGAGCACTCTATTTTCAATTTGATGTTTGGTTGACATATTGGAAGTGTTTCTCAATTCCTTTTATAGAATGGTTCTTTTACGCATTAGTATATTGCGATCACGTGATATCTTCCTCTTTGGTGTTGATGTTGCTTTAATGTATGTATATATATATATATATATATATATATATATATATATATATATATACATATATATATATATATATATATATATATATATATTCAATATGCAGAATCATTCAATAGTTCTTGCCAATCCAATCCATTGAAGTCACATTTCAAAATTTCCAAGCACAATGATTAATTAAAAAAATTCAGCGGATGGAATTAAGCGTTGTTTCCTGCATTGGGCCACTTGATGTTGGTTGTGTACCACAGGCTATATTTGTTGTTATGGTAATGATCTTGTGATCTGGCAGGTTCATTGTATCAACTGAATAGTCATGAATCAGTTCATCATTATCTGTCATGACAATGTCAAAGATGTTATTGCCCCTTGCAGGGGCCCTGATATACCGGTTCAGGGTGAATTCATTGGCGAGTTGTAGAAGGGCCTCAGCTTGTATCCGCATGGGAAACTGTAATGTTATAACACATTTGTAAATGTACACTCACAATCAGGGAAATAATATCAGAAGGAAAACTGTATATTTCGACTACTATCTGCTGAAGAGGACTACAGTTTTCTTCTACTTGTGATACTATTTCTCCGATACTGGGTTTAAATTGTATCTGCTTGTTTGATGAGCCGTCATTAATTACCAGTTCAGTAATGAGAAATCTAAATCTCCTATTAATATAATAGTGGGCGTTGAGACTGGGAAATTCTGCAGTATGTTCATAAGTTTCTTTATAAAATCCATGCACATATTTGATGGGCATTCTGGAGGTCTTTATATATATATATATATATATATATATATATATATATATATATATATATATATATATATATAATTCATATATAATATGTCAATATCTCTTATATACAGTACCTGGGTTCGGTTGGAGATTCTTGTATGTATGTTATGACACCACCATCTTTATTTTGGTCTGATCTGCCTGTTCTGAATAATGTGTAATTATACATTTTAATCTAAATATCTTACGTATATAGTGACACATGTGATTCAGTTAGGGCGAGTATGAGGGCCTTCAGCGTCGTTCTCTTCGTTGAACATTCAGCAACCCATCACACCGCGAGCTTCTTCAGTGAATCTATTCTCAGCTGTCTTCCTTTCGTTTTTCTTTTATTAGTCAAACAATGCCTTCTAGCTTCCCATCGTCGTCTGAGTGTCTATATGCGTGTGTGTATTCCGAATACCCGCACAAGATACTTTTCTCACGTTGCTTTTTCCTTCCAGGCTCAGTAAGAATGTAGGAGTGGAGCTGGACGAGGTCAACCGAGCCTACATTGCGGACTCTCTGGTCCTTGAAAAGTGCTTCAGAAGCGGCGGCTTTTACGACGTCTACCAGGTCGACTTCTCCGACCCAGCGAAACTAGCTCGAGAGATCAACGGTCTCGTCAGCAACACAACCAGGGGCCTCATAACGGAAATTGTGAGACCAGAAATCCTAAGGGGAGCACCCTTCTTCCTGGCCAACGCCATCTACTTCAAGGGTTCTTGGCAAGAGCCTTTCTCCGAATATCTCACACAGCCTAGGGAATTCTTCTGCAGTCCTGGAGTGGCGTGTGGGGAAGTGCAGATGATGGATCAAGACTCATGGTACAACTACGGTAAGTTTGTAATCTTGTTTATTGCGGACAACACTGGAAAAAGGCACGAATCAAACACACACGAGCCCCCCCATACATACATACATACATACATACATACATACATACATACATACATACATACATACATACATACATACATACATACATACATACATACATACATACATACATACATACATACATACATACATACATACATACATACATACATACATACATACATACATACATACATACATACATACATACATATATATATATATATATATATATATATATATATATATATATATATATATTGTAATGAAGTAGTGGCTTCTGTCTGTCTGTCTGATTGTTTGTTCACGAACTCCTAGGGTTTTGCAGATAGTTCCCCATAATCATATATATTCTGATACCCTATCACTCCAGGTACTTGGATAACTGTATTTAATTTACAAACAATATAATTTTGGCTAGGGTCAGGGGTTAAAGGGGTATGGTGTGGTAACATGCCACTACTGTAGTGTCTCCTTAACACGATTGGGATTTTTGTGACAAAAATTACTATGATTAAACAAGCCATTGTATGTGTTCATCAACATTACTTATATTTGTGGAATTGATGTTGCCACAAAATATGATAGCCTTTGTAAGGAGAAAGCATGTAAATGTAAAATGATTGTATAATATTATCAAATGTTTAAGTATTGGTTACTTTTATCTTACTTTTTCGCGGGCGGTAATATACTCAAGTTCAAAGATAATATAAGGTTGGTTCAATTCTTCTCTTACGGCCGAATATATTTCATTTCAAAGGGCGTCTCCCTCCTCAAATTAATTTTTTTTTCTTACTTTCTTAACATTTTATTTGTGTTACCTTTTCCATTGAGTTATATTGATATGTGCAATTTTTCTCAACAAATTCTATCAAAATCAAAATGATCATCATTTGCCCGTAGCAACGCGCGGGTAATTTGGATAGCACACACACACACACACACACACACACACACACACACACACACACACACACACACACACACACACACACACACACACACACACACACACACACACACACACACACACACACACACACACACACACACACACACACACACACACACACACACACACACACACACACACACACACACACACACACACACACACACACACACACACACACACACACACACACACACACACACACACACACACACACACATATATATATATATATATATGTATATAATATATATATAGATATATATATATATGTATATAATATATATATAGATATATATATATATATGTATATATATATATATGTATATATATATATATATATATATATATATATATATATATATATATATATATATATATATATATCAAAGGTTCATGGGATATATGTAGGAAGGTGTATCGATTGATGAGAAGGAATCTTTCTAACATCGAATCGAGGCACTTGGTGACTGGACACCATTTCTGTCCCCGCAGGAAACGACACGCACCTCGGCGCAGAGGTTCTCGAGCTCCCGTACCTCAACTCATCGATCTCCATGTTGCTCTTCCTTCCTTGGGAGGGCTCCGTCACGGTGGACGACGTCGTCGATCGCCTCGACCTAACCGCTCTCGATGCAGCGATCCGCGGACTCGAAGATCAGCGGGTTCGAGTTTTTCTGCCGAAGTTCAAGATGGAACAAACCTTGGACAGGGAACTGCAAAAGGTAACTTTAGGTACTTTGGAATTATTGGAAGAAAAGATACATGAAATGCATCTATTTGTATGGCTTTATCAGTTAAAACATGCCCACGTTAATATATATTTACACAAAGGCTCACAGAGATACACACACACACACACACGCACGCACGCGCCCACACGTTATTTTTCTTTTCTTTTTTTTCTTTTCAGGCACTTGAAGAGTTAGGAATTATTGATTATTTCTCTACAAACGCTAACCTCTCGGCCTTCTCGAAGTCGTTAGACGTGGATGGACACAATATTATTCACACAGCGGTAGTGGAAGTAAATGAAAAGGGCACTGAGGCAGCGGCAGCTACAGTCATCTTTGCTTTCAGGACTTCACCTCCTAGAGTTACCTTCAACCGTCCCTTCGTCTTTCTGATCTTAGACAAGAACCTCGGCCTTCCCCTCTTTAGCGGGATCTACAGAAGCCCTCCTGCCTAAGAGGCGACCGAAGAGGCCTCAGGCTGAAGGGATAAAATAAGAAAACACGAGTTCTGGAGAAAGACATTCCCATCTCTCTCTCTCTCTCTCTCTCTCTCTCGCACACACACACACACACACACACACACACACACACACACACACACACACACACACACACACACACACACACACACACACACACACACACACACACACACACACACACACACACACACACACACACACACACACACACACACACACACACACACACACACACACACACACACACACACTTCAACGAACGGACGGCTTAGAAGACGTTCTGAAGAAAATTGAAGTATTGTGGATCCCAACGCAAAGAGAAGTGCCTATTGTATTTACAGGGTGGGGGGAAATTGCTCGTGGGGTAGTAGGAAAGTAGGGAAAGAGGAGAAGGGGAGGGATTACTGAGGGAAATGGAAGGAAATGAGGAAGGAGTAGACTTGGCCCAGACAGACAGGCAAAGGTAAACAAACGACCCCCCGACGACGATGAAATGTCTAATAAAAATGTAAAGATTAGAAGTATAGATAAGAGCAATACAGTAGAAAGTGATGAGAATATTTTCCAGGGTGGGTGGGGGGGACACAAACTGACAAGACTAGAAGAGAAGGTCGATAAGATGATCGAGGACTTGGAGCGTAGGTTCGGTCATGTTAACAATATTATACGGAGGGTTGAAAAATTGGAAGAACTAGAGAAGGCGAACAAAAACTTAACTGATGAAATAGAAAACCTGAAAAGACAGTTAAAAGAAGTAAAGGTGGAGAATGAGGAATTGAAGAGGAATAGTAAAGAAAACAGAGAGGGATGGAAGTCGATAAAAGAAAACAGTAAATTTGCATTTACTGATATAATTAAACAGCAAATGAGAGAACAAACTGAAGACTCAGTTATTAAAGTGATGAGACAGAAGGAGAATATAGTAAGAGACTTAGCTGACAAAAAGAAATGTATAATTATATTAGGAATGGAAGAGAAACATAACCCAGATAGAACCTCAAGAACCAATGAGGAAAATGAAAAAGTAAGCAGTTTACTCAAATTAGTTCAGGAAGATGAACCAGAAATTATGAAGGAAATTGAGGAAAAATTCAGGCTCGGAAAGTATAGTAAAGATAAGACCAGACCAATTAAGATTAAATTCAGGTCACAAACGACGGCAGAGAATATCTTATCCAAAACAGGGAAACTAGCAACAAGTGAACAATATAAAAAGGTATGGATAAAAAGGGAAATGAATAAAGAGGAAAGAGAGGAAGAAAAGCAGAAAAGACTTGAAGCTAAGACAAAAAACGAGAACAGAACGGAGTCAGAGAAAGAGAGATTCTATTGGAGAGTAGTGAATATGAAACTAAGGCAGTTCGACATACAAGAGAAAAACAAAAGGGAAACAGAGAACACAATGGAAGTGACAGAAAACTAAGAGTGTCTTACACAAATATAGATGGATTAATAACAGGATTGAATGAGCTGAATGATTATTTGAAAGAAAAAGAACCGGACATAATGGGAATTGTAGAAACAAAATTAAAAGGCCCACTACCACCCAACAGTGTAGGACATGATGCATATAATTATTGGATTAAAAACAGAGAGAAAAAGCAAGGGGGTGGAGTTATGTTCCTGACTAAGAAGGATATAAACGTGAAGGGTGTCATATATGGAAAGAATACAGTAGAGATGATTATGATAGAAGTGGAAGACAGAGATAAGAAGAGCAGAAAATTTGTGATAAATTATGTGCCTCCGAAAACAGCCTCATGGGAGGAGAGTGAACATAAAAATATGTTAGAAGACACAAAGATAACATTAAATAAAATAATGGAAGATGGAGGAAGAATAGTTATAATGGGCGACTTTAATTGCAAAGAAATCTGTTGGGAAGAAATGACAGTAAAGGGTGGAGACGGCTCATGGGGAAACGCTCTACTTGAGATGATTACTGACCATACAATGACACAATGGATACAGGAGAACACCAGGTATAGAAATGAAGAAGAACCATCGAGACTAGACTTAATAATTACATCTGAACCTAGAATAGTGGGCAAGATTGAATATAAAACACCAATAAGTAAAAGTGACCACATATTGATTGAACTGGAACTTAATGAAGAAAAATATAGGAAAAGAAATAAACAATATAGAAAAGGAAGAATGATGTATGAAAAAACAAACTTTGATAAAATAAGAGAATTCTTTCAACAAGAAAACTGGGAAGAAATATACAAAGAAGAAACAACAGTGGAAGAGAAATGGAATATTTTGACAAAAATTTACAAAAAAGGAGTGGAAAAGTATGTCCCAAGACAAAAACAAGAAAAAGAATATGTAAAATGCTGGTACAACAAAAGTTGTAGGGAGCTAAAAGACAAAAGAGACAAAGCCTGGACCAGATGGAAAAAAGACAGAAGACCTGAAAAATGGAAAATATATACCGGTTATAGAAATGAATATGTACAAACGTGCAGAGAGGAAAAGAGAAAATATGAAAAAGATGTCATAGAAAAGTGTAAAGATCAACCAAAACTATTCTAGAGATTTGTAAACAATAAACTGAAAAACAAACAAGACTTGGAGAAATTAAGACAAGAGGGAGTTGAATACACGGAGGAAATGGAAATGGCGGAAATTATGAACAAGCATTTTAAATCAGTGTTTACAAGGGAGAACATACAACCTGAAGAGATTGAATGGAAAGAGAAAGTCCCCCCTATGGAAGAAATAGAAGTAACAAAGAATGAAATATTGACACACTTGAGTAATCTTGATGTCAGAAAATCGCATGGACCAGATGATATAGCAAACTGGATTCTGAAAGAATGCAGGAATGAACTGGCAGACAAAATACATAGCATACTAAACAGTTCCTTGAAAGAAGGAAAAGTTCCAGAAGATTGGAAAAAAAGCAAATATAGTACCTATATATAAAGGAGGAAATAAAGAAGAACCTACAAACTATAGACCAGTCTCTCTAACAAGTACAATAGCAAAAATTTGTGAAAGAATTATCAAAAGTAGATGGGTAAAATATTTAGAAAAAAACAAAGTGTTAAATCCAAGGCAATTTGGATTCAGACAAGGACGATCATGCGTTACCAATTTAATATGTTTCTATTCAAGGCTAATAGATATAATACAAGAAAGAGATGGATGGGCGGACTGTGCATTTCTAGACCTAAAGAAAG
>NC_134786.1:7363469-7373469 GCF_046742065.1 Oratosquilla oratoria
TTAGAAGACACAAGGATAACATTAAATACGATAATGGAAGATGGAGGAAGAATAGTTATAATGGGTGACTTTAATTTGTAAAGAAATCTGCTGGGAAGAGGTGACAGTGAAGGGTTGAGACGATCTATGGGGGAATGTACTACTTGATATGGTTATAGAACATACAATGACACAATGGATTCAAGAGAATACTAGGTATAGAAATGAGGAAGAGCCATCGAGACTGGACCTAATAATCACATCAGAACCTGAAATAGTGGACAAGATTGAATATAAGACACCAATAAGTAAAAGTGACCACATATTGGTTGAACTGGAACTAAATGAGGAAAAATACATGAAAAAACGAACAATATAGAAAGGGAAGATTGATGTATGGAAAAACAAATTTTGATAAAATAAGAGAATTCTTTCAGACTGGGAAAGAATACACAAGTAGAAGAGAAATGGAATATTTTGACAAAAATGATAAAGAAGGAATGGAAAAGCATGTCCCAAGACAAAAGCAGGAAAAAAAATATATATGAAGTGCTAGTACAACAAAATAGAGAAAACAAGAAACCCTTTCGCGCTGAGTTAGTTTATTTGTCCATATTCAACTATTTTCCATTCTCTCCTATCTTTTGCAATCTCTACTTTCATGTTCAATGGACAGTCCCCTTTTACTCAAGACCCTCTTTACTCAATTATTCATCTTAATATCGGTCTTCTCCTCCTGTAGTTCACTCCATCCACCTCTGCCTTCCATACTCTTTTTGCTCGTCTTTCCTCGGGTGTCCGAAACCATCCCAGCATTCCCTTATCTGCCCCTGCTGCCAGGTCACACTCCACCCCCACTCTTCACTACCTTCCTCACCAACTCATTTTTTACTCTGTCCATCCGTGTAACACCCACTATTTATGGTGATTTCTGATCAAGAAATAAGATATATGTTCAACCCCTCAGTATAATATGCATAAGAAAAAACAAGGTATCAGAATGACATCGTTAACATTCAAGTTCTACACAAAATAAACCTAGAACAAGAAGGCAAATATACCTTCAACTCATGCACATAACTTGTAACTAGTCAGTACAGTGTATTGTAGAATTAATATTAGATTTTCAAATTTGATATATGTACTCCTTACCATGCATATATTTTTCTTGCCCTTGCTGTTCGTCTTTGAATAATTGAGACCAAACAATGGCGGTCACCTATCCCAGCTTCGTGATTCCGTGACGTCACGGCACGGGAAGATCCGACTTCTTTTTCCCATCCGCACTTCCTCGTCATCCCTCTGACGTCATTCTTCCCGAAACTCATCAGTTTTCCTCCTACGAAATCCAGGAAACTGTGGACTCTCAGTGAAGCTCTCACAGTATCTTACGCGATACGGAGATTTTGCCAGTGATGGGGATGTGGGACACAGGACAGAGAAAATATTCTATGGTACATACCCGCTTCTCAGTTCTCATGTTCTCAGGTTCTTATTTTTTCCCGGTGTCACATATTGAGGGATTTATAGTGATTTCTGATAAAGAAATAAAATATATGCTCAACACTTCGGTACAACAAACAGCTAATCAGGTATAGCGTATTGCAGAGTTGACACTAAATGTTGAAATGATCTATCTACTCCCTACAATATAATTCTTGGTTCCCACTGGGGTAAGTTTACCCCCTGATTGAAAGTAGTCCCCACACTATCGTTGTACTACTTTTCCGTCCTTTAAAATGTGTAGGTAAGATCTTTTACCTCAAACCACTCGCTCTCTCCATTTCCACTCTAACATAGGCTCTACTACTCTCGTAAAAACTCTTGACTGCCTTTAACAGATTTCCCCAAATCCTCTATATTCAAAATGTTCCACAGTGTTTTCCTGTCTACCCTGTCATAAGCCTTTTCTACACCCATAAATGCCCAAAAAACATCTTTACCTTTTCCAAAGCTTTCTCACGTATCTGCCTTACCGAAAAAATCTGACCCATGTAACATTTACCTTTCCTAAACCCACGCTGTTCTTCATCAATTACTCCTTCCATTCCTCTCATAATCCTTTCAATCAAAACTCTCCCATAAGCCTTCCCAATTATACTAAACAAAATGAAATCTCTATAACTATTACTCTTACATTTGTCTTTTCCCTTGTAAAGCGGAACTATACAGGCACTCTTCCAGTCCTCTGTCACTCTACCCTCCCTTAGATACACATTAAACAACCTCAATAGCCAGTCCACTATTACTGCACCTCCCTTCGTCAGACACTCTGCATGACACCCATCTAATACCGGAGCTTTACCTATTCTCATCATTTTTAGAGCTACTTGCCCCACACTTTTTCTTATTTGTCTTCTATTTTCCTCTCCCATCACTCATTTTCTTAGTGCCTCCCACTACTACCACCAATCCCTCCCTATCCTCTTCCACATTCAACATCTCTTGAAAACACTTTGCCCATATTTCCCTTGCTGCCTCCTTTTACTTTAAGGTCTGTTCTTCCGCGCCTTTTACCTTTTCTTCTCTACTTGATTCATCTCCCTTAAATCTTTTGCTTTCCTTTCAAAACATCATTTTATTGTTTTCATAATTTTCTGTCGTATTCCTCCCCCGGTTTATACCTGCTCTCTTTTTTGCCTCCTTTATCTTTTGTTTTGCTTCTCTTCTTTTTTATTTATATTTCTCATATTTTTCTCTTATCCCTCTTTGTGACCAGTCCCTGAATGACCGTTTCCAATATTCTACTACCTTCTTCCCCTCAACATCCTACCACTCACTACCCTTCCTTCTATTCCCTCCTATCCTTCTCGTTCCACATACAATCTTTGCACACCTTGTCACTTCCTCCTTAAAACACCCCCGTTCCTCTTCTACACCAAGTTCCACTTTATCCTATATCACTTCCCAGGCTTTTCTCAGCTCCCCCTTGTACTCCTGCTCCTTTTCTTTCTTATTTAAACAGTTTGCTCTAAGCACTTCCCTACCTTCTGTCCTTTTTCCTCTTTCTCCATCCATCCTCCATTCTCAATTACCTTCCACCAAAAGATTATATGATATTCCTCCACTCTCTCCCCTCAGAACATGTACTGCACATTCAAAACTCTTCCTACCTTTCCCCCGGGTACCACTATATAGTCCACTTAAGCCCTATTTACCACCCTTCCATCTACCACCCTCTCCAATGTCTACTTATGCTTGACTTTTTTTTCCTAAACATTACGTTAACTATCACCAACTAGCTTTCTAGACACATCTCCACCATCAACTCTCCAATACGATTTTTTCGTGTTACTCCACACTTCCCAACCACTCCTATTGGTCCATCTCCTGCTCTAGCATTGAAATCTCCCAATACTACTACATTGACGTTTCATCCTACACCCTCTATGCATTCATTTAAGTCTATAAAAAAACTCCCTTTCAATTATACTCTTCTCACTACTAGGCCAATATGCCTTTAGAAAGACACACATCTCCCCTCCCAATTTCACCTTCATCCACATTAACCTTGAAGAAACCTCTTTCCACTCCACCATACACGTACCTATCTCTTCACTTAATAGTATAGCCACCCCTTCTCTCCCTCGACCTTTCTTCATTCCTTACACACAAAACAAATAACTCCTCAAAACAAGAAGGAAAAAAAATCATTACCTTCGTGTCTCACGGGATATCATTCTTTTACACCCTCATGACGTCATATGATGGGAAATTTGGCTTACGAAATCTATCCTCGTCTTTTTCCTTAATCTAGAGGACAACAAGAACAGGTGGGAAAACGGAACGAAGTATAAGTAGGGAGCTGCGGGTGTGTGCAGTTCAGAACGCAGTGTACACTACAGTGAACAGAGGGGAGTGTAGAATCCCACTGGTGTAGACTGAAAAATTAAGGTTAGTGTTTGAGCATGTCGAGGAACGCGATAACCGACTGGATAAGAGTACCACCGTCTGGAGCCGATAACCCAGAAGCAGATGGTCCAAATCTGATAGTCAGCGACGCGTGACAAGACAAAAGAGGGGGTTTACACGGTCTAAAGTGATGTATGAACGTGTGAACGGGGTATTTGGTTGTCGAACACGTTGGTTAAACCCCAAATACCCCGTTCACACGTTCACACACCACGTTAGAACATGCGGTCTTGAATCCTATGAGTTTCGACAAAGACTTTCATGCGTAGCCACCTCCCACAACAGATAAAGGCTAAAATAGTGAAAAAAACAAACAAAAAAATCGAGGGTGTATTTAGACCTAAGGAACAAAAAAGCCAATTGGTAGAGAAAAAGTATGGACAAACGCCTTGCTGGTACTCATTTTTTCTAGATCATTTATTGTATAATTGGAAATATTTTCTTGGAAGATCTAGACACAGATATGCCGTACTGTAAATACCCTCATGTGCCTGTTTGTTAGCACTGTCTAATTATCATTCCCTAGGTGCCGACCCTCCTCCACAATGCACATTCTAACCTATGGACCTTGTTCATCTCTTGTGTGTGAAAATAAGAAATAATGTGATATGTAATGGGAGACCTTAATGCCAACTTCAAAACTCTTATAGGAAAATCAAACTATAGTAGAGAAAGCCACAAGAGGTGTCTCTTTCACTGCGCAGGGTGGAGGGTCTAGGAGAGGCCATTGCGAATGCGGATGGCAATGAAAGAATCAAACAGCAGAAGGGAGTCGGGCTGGGGGGTAAGACCCTAGGAGAGCCACCGTGACATCACCTGTCGACAGACTGTTTTCATCCCACAGGCTTTGTAATTGGTGAAAACGTTTTTGCGAGAGTCGCGCAGTACTTGTTTAGAAGAAAAGTGACCAATTATGAAATCGATGTTGCTGACCTATGCAAAAACACTCTACTCCTGTAGAGCGTAGATCAGGTGAAAGAGTGACTTAAGAAAAGCCTTGATCAGCAGTAGGACGAAAGAAGAGGAGACTGATAATCATTTATCGTTACCTATTTTCTTTTTTTCTTTTTTCAGAAAACAGACGAGTCATGATGAAGAACTTGGCTCTCGTCCTCCTCCATCTAGTCATCTTCCTTATAGGGTCGTCCTCGAGTTACCCTTCAAAGCCATGCCCTCCAGACAATTTCGACAGAGTAAATGTGACCTTCGAAGACATCAGAAGGACCTCCAGTTTCGGTCTTGACCTCTTCAAGAAAATCAAGACTCGAGTCCCGGGGAAGAATATGTTCTTTTCCTCCTATAGTATTTGGAATGCCCTCGCCATCGCCTACTTCGGGGCTGAAGGAAAAACCTTGGATGAGCTGCAAAACGTCCTGAGACTCGGGAAAAAAGACAAAGGCTACAAGACTAAGAAACTCCTCTCGGCCGAGTAAGTGTGGTGATTTGTATGACTGTGTGGATGCAGTTACACATATACGTTTCAGGCTTGCAGCTACAAATACACGCACACACACACACACACGCACAAACACACACACACACACACACACACACACACACACACACACACACACACACACACACACACACACACACACACACACACACACACACACACACACACACACACACACACACACACACACACACACACACACACACACACACACACACACACACACACACACACACACACACACACATACACACACACACACATATAGAGGAATTTGTCCATTTGGAACTTGAACTGTTCTGGGCTAGGCTAAGGTTGATTTTATCCCGTAGATGGCGTGATAAGGCGTTGAAAAGGTGGGGATCTCCCTAACTGCAAACGCATATTATTTGAGTGTTTTTACCCTGGCGGGCGCTTGTGGTGTATCCTTTCTACGTCGCATAGTCGTCCCAGTCGTTGGTGGATGGTTGTGCGTATATTGATATCATCTGCTGTGTAGCCAATTGATATTCTGTACATGTAGATTATGGTATATTTTTCTCTCCGTTCTTCCAGAAAGAACAGTTGAAGGGCCTATAACCTGCCCCAATAATCAAGGTGGCACACGACAGATATTTTGTTTGTGAAAGACCACTGGATAACTTCAATTGAGTGTATCTCTCCGGCTTTCCATGGGATCTATAACTGGCAACAGTACTCTAATATCGGGAGTACCAACAGTCAGTAGAGTGTCAACATGGATAACTTGTCACGTGGTTTAAATGAACAGAGAATCCAACCAGCTTGGTTACGATTTTTTTGATTACATTGGTTGTATGTACTGCAAATGTACCGTCATAGGTTCGTGTCACGCCATGGCCTTTAAAATTGTCTTTCGTTTCTGTATTAGTGCCGTTCGTTGCCGTATATGCTCTAGTCAAGGTCTGAGTTATACGTGATTTGGTCGAATTTGTTGTTATATAAGCATAATTTATTTGTGCCCACGAATACAATATTGAGAAGTTATGTTGTAACTATCCAGCCTCCAATTCAGTTGACTCTGTTACAAGTACACGAGTATCGTCGACAGAAGAAGACACATCCGAATGTTTGACTTGTTCACTGATGTCCGTTATGTGAATGAGAAAAAGCAGAGGGTTCGAGTGTTGAGCCTTGTGGCACTCCACTGGTGATGAAGAGAGGGTCTAACGCCACACCGCCAGCTGTCACTTGTTGTTCACGGTCAGAGAGGTAGTTGTGTAGCCATACCCTTACTTTTCTCATTATTCCCATCTTTCGTACTTTGTTGAGGAGGATTCCGTGGTCTATTTTGTCAAGAGCTTTGAAAAGCTCGAGGTAAATGACGTCTATACTTTTGTCATCTTCTAAAGCTGTGAGGATTTTTTTTTTTTTCATTGTGTGCCAATAATTGTGTGAGGCAGGATTGGCCCGTAAGGAGAACATATTGGTCTCTATTCAATTTGCTTTTGTCTTTGAGGTATGCTGACATTTTTTTATCAGTATTTTCTCGAAGACTTTGTTGATATGGGACGTTAATGCAATTGGCTTGTAATGTTGTGCTTTAGCACTTGAAACTTCCATTAAAAACGGGTGTAATGTAATTTTTGCGTACTTTACATATGTTCAAAGAGTTTTTGTAGACTTTTTTTAGTGGGAGACTAAGCTCTTTAGCAAAAATATTTAAAGAGGATTGCTGGGAACTAGTCAGGGCCGGCTGCTGAATCGTTGCCAATTTCTTTGATTGAATTTTAAATGGCTGTCGGTATAAAGTTCGATAAAAAAAGAATTAAGCTTATAGTGGGATAGTCGTCTTGGCAGAAAAATTCTTTAGGCGAATGGATGATTTTGTTATAGTAAGGGACACTAAATATTCTTTCATAATGTGATTTCAGGACATTTGCTATCTCCTCGGGTTCTCTAGCAATGTGACCTTGTGAGTCTCTTAAATGTCCAATATCTGCTTGCACCTTTGACTTTGAGACAGTGTATTTAATGCGTGATATGACTTGTTCTTTATTTAGTATTAATTATTCTTTTTCCACTGACTCTTTGAGACTTTTATTATAATCTTGAGCACTCTATTTTCAATTTGATGTTTGGTTGACATATTGGAAGTGTTTCTCAATTCCTTTTGTAGAATGGTTCTTTTACGCATTAGTATATTGCGATCACGTGATATCTTCCTCTTTGGTGTTGATGTTGCTTTAATGTATGTATATATATATATATATATATATATATATATATACATATATATATATACATATATATATATATATATATATATATATATATATATATATATTCAATATGCAGAATCATTCAATAGTTCTTGCCAATCCAATCCATTGAAGTCACATTTCAAAATTTCCAAGCACAATGATTAATTAAAAAAATTCAGCGGATGGAATTAAGCGTTGTTTCCTGCATTGGGCCACTTGATGTTGGTTGTGTACCACAGGCTATATTTGTTGTTATGGTAATGATCTTGTGATCTGGCAGGTTCATTGTATCAACTGAATAGTCATGAATCAGTTCATCATTATCTGTCATGACAATGTCAAAGATGTTATTGCCCCTTGCAGGGGCCCTGATATACCGGTTCAGGGTGAATTCATTGGCGAGTTGTAGAAGGGCCTCAGCTTGTATCCGCATGGGAAACTGTAATGTTATAACACATTTGTAAATGTACACTCACAATCAGGGAAATAATATCAGAAGGAAAACTGTATATTTCGACTACTATCTGCTGAAGAGGACTACAGTTTTCTTCTACTTGTGATACTATTTCTCCGATACTGGGTTTAAATTGTATCTGCTTGTTTGATGAGCCGTCATTAATTACCAGTTCAGTAATGAGAAATCTAAATCTCCTATTAATATAATAGTGGGCGTTGAGACTGGGAAATTCTGCAGTATGTTCATAAGTTTCTTTATAAAATCCATGCACATATTTGATGGGCATTCTGGAGGTCTTTATATATATATATATATATATATATATATATATATATATATATATATATATATATATATATATATATATATATATATATATAATTCATATATAATATGTCAATATCTCTTATATACAGTACCTGGGTTCGGTTGGAGATTCTTGTATGTATGTTATGACACCACCATCTTTATTTTGGTCTGATCTGCCTGTTCTGAATAATGTGTAATTATACATTTTAATCTAAATATCTTACGTATATGATGACACATGTGATTCAGTTAGGGCGAGTATGAGGGCCTTCAGCGTCGTTCTCTTCGTTGAACATTCAGCAACCCATCACACCGCGAGCTTCTTCAGTGAATCTATTCTCAGCTGTCTTCCTTTCGTTTTTCTTTTATTAGTCAAACAATGCCTTCTAGCTTCCCATCGTCGTCTGAGTGTCTATATGCGTGTGTGTATTCCGAATACCCGCACAAGATACTTTTCTCACGTTGCTTTTTCCTTCCAGGCTCAGTAAGAATGTAGGAGTGGAGCTGGACGAGGTCAACCGAGCCTACATTGCGGACTCTCTGGTCCTTGAAAAGTGCTTCAGAAGCGGCGGCTTTTACGACGTCTACCAGGTCGACTTCTCCGACCCAGCGAAACTAGCTCGAGAGATCAACGGTCTCGTCAGCAACACAACCAGGGGCCTCATAACGGAAATTGTGAGACCAGAAATCCTAAGGGGAGCACCCTTCTTCCTGGCCAACGCCATCTACTTCAAGGGTTCTTGGCAAGAGCCTTTCTCCGAATATCTCACACAGCCTAGGGAATTCTTCTGCAGTCCTGGAGTGGCGTGTGGGGAAGTGCAGATGATGAATCAAGACTCATGGTACAACTACGGTAAGTTTGTAATCTTGTTTATTGCGGACAACACTGGAAAAAGGCACGAGTCAAACACACACGAGCCCCCCCATACATACATACATACATACATACATACATACATACATACATACATACATACATACATACATACATACATACATACATACATACATACATACATACATACATACATACATACATACATACATACATACATACATACATACATACATACATATATATATATATATATATATATATATATATATATATATATATATATATTGTAATGAAGTAGTGGCTTCTGTCTGTCTGTCTGTTTGTTTGTTCACGAACTCCTCCTAGGGTTTTGGAGATAGACCCCCATAACCATATATATTCTGATACCCTATCACTCCAGGTACTTGGATAACTGTATCTAATTTCCAAAAAATATAATTTTGGCTAGGGTCAGGGGTTAAAGGGGTATGGTGTGGTAACATGCCACTACTGTAGTGTCTCCTTAACACGATTGGGATTTTTGTGACAAAAATTACTATGATTAAACAAGCCATTGTATGTGTTCATCAACATTACTTATATTTGTGGAATTAATGTTGCCACAAAATATGATAGCCTTTGTAAGGAGAAAGCATGTAAATGTAAAATGATTGTATAATATTATCAAATGTTTAAGTATTGGTTACTTATATCTTACTTTTTCGCGGGCGGTAATATACTCAAGTTCAAAGATAATATAAGGTTTGTTCAATTCTTCTCTTACGGCCGAATATATTTCATTTCAAAGGGCGTCTCCCTCATCAAAATAATTTTTTTTCTTACTTTCT
>NC_134786.1:7378469-7390969 GCF_046742065.1 Oratosquilla oratoria
TTGGAGAGTAGTGAATATGAAAGTGAAGAAATGGTTCATAGCAGAGGAAAATAGAAAAAAAAACGGAAAACACAATAGAAGTAACAGAAAATTAAAAGTGTCTTACACAAATATAGATGGCTTAATAACAGGCTTGAATGAACTGAATGATTATCTGAAGGAAAAAGAACCAGTCATAATGGAAATTGTAGATACAAAATTGAAAGGTCCACTACCATCCAACAGTGTAGGACATGGTGCATATAATTATTGGATTAGAAACAGGGAGGTAAAACAAGAGGGTGGAATTATGTTCCTGACTAAGAAGGATATAATTGTGAGGAATGTCACATATGGAAAGAATAGAGTAGAAATTATCATGATGAAAGTAAAGGACAAGGATGGGAAGGGCAGGAAGTTTGTAGTAAATTATGTGCCTCCAAAAACGGCCTCGTGGGAAGAGAGAGAACACAAAAGTATGTTAGAAGACACAAGGATGACATTAAATAAGATAATGGAAGATGGAGGAAGAATAGTTATAATGGGTGACTTTAATTGTAAAGAAATCTGCTGGGAAGAGATGACAGTAAAGGGTGGAGATTACCTATGGGGAAATGTACTACTTGATATGATTATAGAATATACAATGACACAATGGATTCAAGAGAATATTAGGTATAGAAATGAGGAAGAGCCATCGATACTGGACCTAATAATCACATCAGAACCTGAAATAGTGGACAAGATTGAATATAAGACACCAATAAGTAAAAGTGACCACATATTGGTTGAACTGGAACTAAATGAGGAAAAATACATGAAAAAACGAACAATATATAAAGGGAAGATTGATGTGTGAAAAAAAATTGATAAATGAAGAGAATTCTTTCAAAAAGCAGACTGGGAAAGAATACACAAGAAGCAACACTAGAAGAGAAATGGAATATTTTGACAAAAAATTATAAAGAAGGAATGGAAAAGCATGTCCCAAGACAAAAGTAAGAAGAAGAATATGTAAAGTGCTGGTACAACAAAAGATGTAGGGAGTTAAAAGACAAAAGAGATAAAGCTTGGATAAAATGGAAAAAAGACAAAAGACCTAAAAAATGGAAAATATATACTAGTTATAGAAATGAATATGTACAAGTGTGCAGAGAAGAAAATACGAAAAAGATGTCATAGAAAAATGTAAAGAACAACTAAAACTATTTTACAGATTTGTAAACAGCAGACTGAAAAACAAACAAGAATTAGAGAAACTACAAGAAGGAGTTGAACACACAGAGGAAATAGAAATGGCAGAAATTATGAACAAGCATTTTAAATCGGTGTTTACGAGGGAGAACATACAACCTAGAGATATCGAGTGGGAGGAGAAAGTCCCCCCTATGAAAAAAATAGAAGTATCAAGGAATGAAATAATGAGTAATCTCGATGTCAGAAAATCGCATGGACCAGATGAAATGGCAAACTGGATTTTGAGAGAATGCAGGAGTGAACTAACAGACAAAATACATAGTCTAATAAACAGTTCATTGAAAGAAGGAAAAGTTCCAGAAGATTGGAAAAGAGCACATATAGTACCAATATATAAAGGGGGACACAAGGAAGACCCTACTAACTACAGACCGGTCTCTCTTACAAGTGCGATAGCTAGAATATGTAAAAGAATGATCAAAATTAGATGGGTAAGGCATTTGGAAAAACAACGTACTAAATCCAAGGCAATTTGGATTTAGACAAGGACGATCATGCGTCACAAACTTCATGTGTTTCTATTTAAGGCTAATAGATGTAATACAAGAAAGAAGTGGATGGGCTGATTGTGCAAAACTAGACCTGAAAAAAGCTTTTGATAAGGTGCCACATAAGAAGTTGCTAAAGAAATTAGAAACTGCAGGAGGAATACAGGGCAAACTGCTGAAGTGGATGGAAGACTTCTTGCATGAAAGAAAAATGAGAGTGGTGATAAGAGACAAACACTCTAATTGGAATGAAGTGATTAATGGTGTTCCACAGGGAACAGTTCTGGCCCCAATAATGTTTGTTATATATATTAATGATATGGATAAAGGAACTGAAAGTTATGAGCTTTTCTATGGATGATGCAAAATTGTTGAAAAAAGTGAACACTGAAGAGGATTGTGAGTCGCTACAGAGTGGTCTCAATAAAGTATGGGAATGGAGTAGGAAGTGGGAGATGGAATTCAATATTAAGAAGTGTAGTATAATGAAATTTGAAAGAAGCAAAAAAGTAATAGTGGGATCATATAAATTTGGAGAGGAATAAATTAAAAAAGTAGAAAATGAGAAGGACCTGGGAGTCATTATTATGAATATGTCCCCTGAGGAATATCTAAACACAATTTTTGGAGAAACTTATGATTTAATAAGAACAATCAAAGTGGCATTTACATACCTGAACGAAGAAATGGTGAAGAAAATACTAGTCACTTTGATAAGACCAAGATTGAAATATGCAGCGACGACGTGGTCACCAAGTAGAAAAAAAACGTGTAACAAAGCTTGAAAGAATACAACACTCTCAGAACTATCATATGAAGGGAGACTAGCAAAACTTGAGCTACAGACATTAGAGTAAAGAAGAGAGAGAGGAGACTTAAAAACTATTTATAGAATCATGAAAGGCATAGAAACTATTGATAAAGAGGATCTAATAAAATGGAGTAGTAGAAATACAAGAGGGCACGGAAAAAAAATCAAGACAGTTATAGAAGAGACCTGAAAAAGAACAGCTTTCCCCACAGAGTAATAGACATTTGGAACAAACTAGATGAGAAAGTGGTATGTGCAAAAACAATACACGAATTGAAATACAGGCTAGATAAAATGAGATATGAAGACGGGACACCATGAGCATAACTCCCCTTCCCGTAAAATACAACTAGGTAAGCAAACACACACACACACACACACACACACACACACACACACACACACACACACACACACACACACACACACACACACACACACACACACACACACACACACACACACACACACACACACACACACACACACACACACACACACACACACACACACACACACACACACACACACACACGCACGCACGCAAACACGTACCCCCCCCCACACACGACTCTGTGGCGCGGTTGGTAGAGTCCCAGTCTGTTAATATGGCGGTAACGGCGGTACCTGGTTCAAATCCTGCCCAGGGCTGAAATTATTCCAGTATCGCTGCGCTTCGAGTCGTTACTCCAACTCTCGTGGGGAGGTGCGTCTAAAGTCACAGCATTACCCATAGACCGGTCATACGAGCTCTGAGCTCTCTTCCGGGAGGGATATAGCTGTCGATTATGAGTCCAACACGTGATCCAAAGACCATGGTGAATCACACACACACACACACACACATACACACACACACACACACACACACACACACACACACACACACACACACACACACACACACACACACACACACACACACACACACACACACACACACACACACACATACACACACACACACACACACACACACACACGAACACACACACACACACACACACACACACACACACACACACACACACACACACACACACACACACACACACACACACACACACACACACACACACACACGGTTGGTAGAATTCCCGGCTGACACTACGGAGGTCCGGGTTCAAATCCCGCACAGGGCTGAAATAATATCAGTATCACTGCGCTGCAGGTTGTTATTCTAACTCTTGTGAGCGGGGAGATGGGTGTGTGTGTGTGCGTGTAAGGTCACAGCATTACCCATAGATCGGTCATATACGAGCTCTGAGCTCCCTTCCGGGTGGGAAATTGCTGTCGATCACAATTTCCAACACGTGTTCTAAGACCATGGTGAAACACACACACACACACACACACACACACACACACACACACACACACACACACACACACACACACACACACACACACACACACACACACACACACACACACACACACACACACACACACACAGACACACACACACACACACACACACACACACACACACACACACACACACACACACACACACACACACACACGCACACACACACACACACACACACACACACACACACACACACACACACACACACACACACACACACACACACACACACACACACACACACACTACTTTCTATTATGTTTCTATTGACAAATGCTTCCATTATTATTTCTTGTAATTCATTTGTCAATAGAAGCATAATAGAAAGTAGTATTATAAAAAAAATTCTGAAGGTTCTACTCTTAATATCAGTAATGGCATTTATACAGGTAAATTAGATAAATTCATCATTAACAAGATTTGTAATCAGGTTGTATGTGACCAAAATTAATTTGGTGAATTGTGCTGTTCTCTAGATTTCTATTTCATTGATGACTTTGTGTGCCAAGACTTATTCTTATTTTCATATGTGACTTTTTGTGCTTTACCAGTTCCTTTCCTAGTGTAATATTTCGTGTCATCTTTTAATGCCAGTTCCTTTCCTAGTGTTTAATCTTGTGACATATCATACTATGTCTGTTCCTTTCCTAGTGTATAATCTTGTTACTTTTAAACCTCTTTGTAACACAACTTTTTCTGTATTCCCCTGAAGATGTGAATTACACGAAAGCGCTTGGGAATTACTGTTTTCTTCCGATTTCCTTAGTGGTTACCAGCAATATATATATATATATATATATATATATATATATATATATATGTATACATATATACTGTATATATATATACATATATATAAATATATATATAGAAATATAAATGTATATATATATATATATATATATATATATATATATATATATATATACATTATGGAGCAATCTACTCAGTTTTTAAATATTACAAATAATAAGACCCAGCCGTTGCGAAGCTTCGATCCGGGGTCCTCAAGAGCTCGAGTTCCGAATACGATCAATCTGCCACACAGAACATCTAAAAACAAATTAACTAAACATGAACTTATACCTTGGGTTGGGAGCAACTGCAACCTGTCGTCATGTATATGCCCTTATGCACAGTTCACCGTGTCACCAGGCTTTTATTCACCTCGCCGTTGTGATTATTGTGGAAACAAATCATCGCCGCGAAGTCGTTCACCCCATACTAAGGTTGTAAGTTTATATCTGATTACAATTCTTAAAAAGTCCACACAACAGGCGTGCGTTGTGTACCAATTTAGTTGTTTGTGTAACATACGTGTGTATGTTACTGGACTAAGTGACGCAGGAAGAGATTGACATTTGGTTTGGCTTATGCTCTTCATTTTGGCGGATGCTTGTGCGTCGGCCTAAGGGCTGACGTGGCGTGGTCACCACGTGGGGAACCGACCGCGAAGGCCTAGTAAAGCTCTACAGTACAGAGGTCAGACTGACTGACTGATGGAATAACTGGCCGACTGATTTGGCTGCCCGCTCGGTGCAGGCGATATATATATATATATATATATATATATATATATATATATATATATATATATATATATATATACCCAGGTCCAATATGACGCCTTGACCAGACGCGACATAATTGGGGTGACCCATTCTAGCCTTCGAGTGTTGAGTCAGGTCAAACTACCACACAACTCATCATGAATAAATTTGCACCTACAGGCATACTTGTGGGGTACATGTACGCCACACTTGGACTGTGATGTAAAATACATGGGAGATACTCGGAACAAACTCACGACTAAGGTAGAGGAATACAAGTTGGCAGTCTGACGGAAACAGTATCAGCCCAGTACAAACAACCACGTCATAGAACACCACCACAGCATAAATTGGGGTAGGGCGAATATCATATAAGGAATCTACAATAGAAAAGGGTAAATACCACATCTCCTCGGTACGGAAATTGGTTCTTAGAGCGTTAGATGGTAAGAGGCAAAAAGACTTACACATGTGTGCGTGCGTGTTTTGAGTTGTGCTTCTGAAGCGTATGTGTAACTGAGCCCTACATTTGTAGTCATCCGACGAAAGCAGACATTGAGTCTTGTATTCTCTCTCTCTCTCTCTCTCTCTCTCTCTCTCTCTCTCTCTCTCTCTCTCTCTCTCTCTCTCTCTCTCTCGCTCTCTCTCTCTCGAGCTTCAGGACGTTTTTCAATTGAACCTATTTTTTGTTTAATTTCATTTTATTTTATTTTATTTTATTCTATTTTATTTTACCTTATTTCATTTTATTTTATTCTATTTTATTTCATTTTATTTTACTTTATTTTTTATTTTATTTTATTTTATTTTATTTTATGTTATTTTGTTTTATCTTATTTTATTCTATTCTATTCTATTCTATTCTATTCTATTTCATTTTATTTTATTTTATTTCATTTTGTTTTATTTTATTTTATTTTATTTTATTTTATTTTTTTTTATTTTATTTTATTTTTTTTTATTTTATTTTATTTTATTTTATTTTATTTTATTTTTATTTTATCTTACTTTATTTTATTTTATTTTATCTATCTTATTGGGGGAGGGGCTTGAGAGGCTAGTACCCGCTCGGAACTCAACTTTACATGTGGTGTGGAACTGTTCATATATACAGTATGCCAATGCAGTAACGAGACCCGGAGGAAAGCTAATGTATCACACAGTGATGTCACCAATTCAATTCAAGTCTTCGGTGAACAGCGGTTGAGGGACATTACTTAGAGTGGCTGCCCTTCTTAACATCTGCGCAGCGGCCAGGATTTGAATCGGCGACAAATCCCTGCGCGGTAACCAGACTCACGCTCCACCAACACCCGGGTGTTCTCTTCAGCGCCGAAGTAGGTGGTAGCAAGATCACTCCATATACTGTACAAAGATAAGAAGAAACTCTTCCCCGGGGACCTGATCCTTGAATTTCTTGAAGAGGTTTCTTGCCAAATGCCTCCTGAGCTGAAAAAAAAAAAAACATCTTATGCATTCCTAAAAAAAAACGTTCCCGGGGATCTGATCCTTGATTTTCTTGAAGAGGTCTTTTGTCACATGCCTCCTGAGCTCCAAAATAAAAAATTATATGCATTCCTAAAAAAAAAACGTTCCCGGGAATCTGATCCTTGATTTTCTTGAAGAAGTATTTTGTCACATGCCTCTTGAGCTATAAAAGATAATAATAAATGAAATAATAATAATATGCATTCCTAACAACAACAACAACAACAACAAAAATCCCCGGTACTTGATCCTTGATTTTCTTAAAGCTCCAAAACAAAAATTAACATGCATTCCTAAAAAAACGTTCATTGCCAATAGCCTTCAATTATACTCGACTATCATTTCAATTTCCTACAGATTTTTCTTCCTCTACAGTCTACACGAAAACTGATCTAGCGAAAGCGGGTGCTTTGACTTAGTTGATCCATGATCCAAAAGGACGGGCGTAAGACTGGGATTGACAGGTCAGATATCAAACATCTGACATCGAGTCAGGCGATTTTGTGTTTTCCTATAATATAGATATACACCAGATTTTCATGCAAGTATATATGTGTATATATATATATATATATATATATATATATATATATATATATATATCCACTATAAAGTAATGTCGTAGGACATTGATAAAATAAACTTTTTATCCCACAGTCGGAGAAAAGAAGACACTAATGTCGAACGTTCTGTATATTTCGATCACTAACTGTGACCCTCTTCAGCAGAATGAATACATAGTGGAAGGCATATGCTTATATACAAAAATGTGAGGTGAGAAAAGGAACAAGCTCAGGTTACGTGACCGATGCTCCGCAGGTCGCGTGGGGTTTTGTGACCTTGGAGTACATGAGGTAGCACACGGCTGACTGCTGAGGTAGTGATGCAGTCAGGTGACCACTGGCCATTTGATTTATTAAAATTAGGTAAAAATTTTATTAGGGAAGAAGATTTCATAAGTAAAATCAAAAGCCATAACTTACCAGCCAATAGTAAACTTTTAAGTCTCGACGTAGTTTCCCTATTCACAAAAATCGATACAGGAGAAGTTTTAAAGTTTTTAGAGAATAAGTTACAACAACATCAAAATCAACTCCCACTCTCAGTAAGTAAAATCATAAAATTAACAGAGCTATGTATCAGAACTAATGTTTTCTCTTTCAAAGATCATTTCTATAAACAAAAATATGGTTGTTCGATGGGATCAAATCTTTCTCCAGTATTAGCAAATCTGTATATGGAATATTTTGAATTAGTTTTATTACCTAACATCAAACCACCAGACATGTTTTGGTATAGATACGTTGATGATGTTTTCACGTTATGGAACGATGAATGGGGTTCTTTTAAAGAATTCTTTGACAAACTTAATAATTTGGCCAACAACATAAAATTTAAAGTAGAATGGGAAGTAGATAATAAATTGCCTTTTCTAGACATTTTAATAATAAGAAATCAGAATTGCTTGTCATTTACAGTTTATAGAAAACCTACCCACACTGGGAGTTACTTGCACTTTTTCAGCTACCATTCGGACAAAACAAAACAAAGTGTTGCTTCGGGCCTATTTTTACGAGCACTAAGAATTTGCAGCTCACAATATTTAGATACAGAAATATCAACCATAAGAAAACAACTCACAAGATTAGGATACCCGGATTGGTTTTTGCAAAAAGCCCTTAGCAAGGCTAAAATAAATTTCCACAAATCTACTCCCCCACTCTACTAACAAACACAAATGGGATAATAAATGTATAAAATTACCCTATAATGATTCCATAAATGAAATGTCCCAATCATTACCTAAAGAAAACATCAATGTCATCTTCAATTATCCTAATACACTGTTTAGGAAAATAGTTAATGTACACCGTAGACCATCAAGTGACATTAACCCAGGTGTATATAAGTTGCCATGCTTAGATTGTGATTCTGTCTATTGGGGACAAACTGGAAGAGATTTGGCAACCAGAATTAAAGAACATAAAAATTCTGTTAGATATGGTCAATTAAATTCCGCGGTATTTCAGCACATTGCCAATAAAGATCACCGCATGAATTGGGAAGATGCTGAAATAATCTATAGATCAACATGTAGCTTCAAAAGGAAAATAATTGAGTCTTCCCTAATAATTTTTTTTACCTAATTTTAATATATCAAATGGCCAGTGGTCACCTGACTGCATCACTACCTCAGCAGTCAGCCATGTGCTACCTCATGTACTCCAAGGTCACAAAACCCCACGCGACCTGCGGAGCATCGGTCACGTAACCTGAGCTTGTTCCTTTTCTCACCTCACATTTTTGTATATAAGCATATGCCTTCCACTATGTATTCATTCTGCTGAAGAGGGTCACAGTTAGTGATCGAAATATACAGAACGTTCGACATTAGTGTCTTCTTTTCTCCGACTGTGGGATAAAAAGTTTATATATATATATATATATATATATATATATATATGTGTGTGTGTGTGTGTGTGTGTGTATATATATACATGTGTGTGTATGTGTGTGTGTGTGTACATACATATGTGTATGTACATACATATTTACATATGTAATGAGTATGTGGATATACAAATTGATAGATTAATAAAAGTGATCTACAGATGAGTCTCAGTGTCATAGTGGAGAACGACGCGGAAGTCTAATTTGAAGCGACGGGCAAAGTCGGCAAGTTAAAGAAGCTCTTGACTGTAGTGCCGAGGTGGACAACAGGTTGTTGCAGATCCATGATCCACGGTTGGTCAGAGGAGGTCAATCTCGTAGCATTACTGATCTGACGTCATGCTACAGTGATTGGGTCAGATAATTCTCTCCTCTTCCAGGCCCCCTTAGCACGTCCTGCGAGTCAGATATTGGCACCATCGCTATCGTCAACAACACAAACATCATCACTGCCATCATTATTATAAAGGCTCTTCAAGCACGGTGAGTAGTTTTAGGTAACTGTATTAGTTGTTCATAAGAGACGCAAAATCCTGAGCAATTAAAGTCATCGAGGAGGTGATTGCAAAGGAGGAACATGCTGACAGGAGACCTTTTCGTCCATAACTAGGTCAGATGAAGAAAAAAAAAAAAAAAAAAAAAAAAAAATAATAATATATATATATATATATATATATATATATATATATATATATAGATGTATATATATATATGGTTAAAAAATACAGCAACTTCTGTATTTATGATCTTCCTGTTGATACTCTCTACTTTGCGAACTGCAGATTTATGCGTGGAGTTGAGCACAGAAATACTATTACCAAAAGGCATAGTAAAACACAGTGGAGTGTTCTTAATATATTCACGACGTTTCGTACACTTTGTACATTTTCAAGTGATATTGATTACAATAATAAGACATATTTATATATTGGGAAAAAAATAGGTTTTATGGTGCGGGGTGAGGTCACGTAAAATGATCAAGGGGGAGGAATGGTGGTGCAACTACGTGGGATGGTGGAACTCCGTGGGATGGTGGAACTCCGTGGGGAGGTGGGATTCCGTACCGTGGTGGACTTCATGGGCGGAATTATGGCAAGGTCTCTTGATTGTAGATTTGATTTTGGAGACTTCTCTTTAATTAGAAGGGCCTCGAGAATTTGCAGGCGCTTGCTATCCTGTTCTTGTCCAATAATTTTTTGTGTTTTTCTCCATCATTTCTCTTGTAAGAGTGGTGTTGTGGCATGTGATAGTGTGAGTTTTTGGTGTACCGTTTTGGAGGTGGAGAGTGATTCTTCTACTGAGTGTTGTTGTTGTGTATCCTATGCATGTGTTAGAGAGTATCAACAGGAAGATCATAAATACAGAAGTTGCAGTATTTTTTAACCAAATATGCTTACAGGAGAACTTGCTGCCTAAATATTCAAATATATATATATATATATATATATATATATATATATATATATATATATATATATATATATATATATATATAAACAAATAAATAAAAATATATAATATAAAAATAATAAATAAAATAAGTAAATAAATAACTAGGTAAAGTTAAATGATAAACAGACATGTAAATAGTAAATAATAAAAGATAACAGATAAACAATAATAAATGATTATCAGAGAAATAATAATAAACAGACAAATAATAACAAACTAATAAATAAATGAATGATATTAAATAAATGGCATGCATTACAGCATCTTGCTTAGGTGTTTACCTATAGATCTTAAAGCTTCGAACTGAACTACATTGCACTGCCTCTGCTGGAAGATAAGAACGATGAGTAGGAGGAGGAAAAGTTCCGAGTGGGGATATTCTCCGAACTCCTAACCCTTCCCAACTCACGTGTAGCTGAATAGAATATAGTGCAATTTAGTCCTAAGCAAGATGCTGTAATGATTATAATTTATTTTATATTATTTGTTTTTGTTTTGTTATCATTTGTCTGTCTGATTTTCATTTATTATTAGTTATATGTTAATATATTATTATCTACTATTTACCTGTTTGCTTATCATTTAACTATACCTATGCATTTATTTATGTATTTTATTTGTTATTTACATTATTATAGTTTTTATTTATCAATTTATTATTATTATGATTTTTTTCGCATCCGACCTAGATATGGACCAAAAGGTCTCCTGTCGGCATGCTCCGCCTTTGTAATCCTTTGTAATATCCTGTCCGCAATGAGAATAGAATTATACGTATTACCGACAACAGCATCACCACCATCACCACCACCCTCTCCACCACGAGGAAGTAACATCTGAATAACAGTATTCCATAAATGAGCATTCATATTTAATTAATACATACTATACGGCCAACAGGGATTCATCTCTCTACCTTTCTGATGCCATGATGCCAATGTTGATCCCTGGTCACCTTTGGGTGAAGGAAACAATTCCAACAACAAGAAGGAAAACGAGAATGATGATTCCAGGAAAAGAGGTTTCCGAACTCGCTTCGGGTTCGCTCGCGGTATAAGAAGACCTAAGCTGCAGCTCTGAGCTCAGTGTGCATTCTTGTGAGCGCAGTGGAAGGCAGAAGATCACCGTTGTACGAAGAAGGATTGAGGTTAGTACATTAGAACAAAATAACATAAGAATGAAGGAGACTGCAAAAGACCATAAGCCCTACACTAAGCAGTTCCATGTCCATTACCTCCTATTATCCCCATCCATAAAGTTATCTATCCTGCTGTCAAAATAACCGGTAGTATCAGCTCTCACTATTGGTAAACCAGTTCTTGATTATTTCCTTCTTGAATCTAAATTTGTGCTATAAGTGACTCAGCATGACTTCCCCCCAAAGGTTTGGACTCGGATTTATTGTATTGCATTTAGATTTTTTTTTTTCCTATGTCTACGCCCTCCTCCTCAAACCACATTCTAACCTATGCAAGAAGAGAGTGTATGTCGAAAGGTCTGGTCGTGGATTTGTTGTATTGTATATTTCTGCTTGTTAACAGTCTTTGCGCTCTTTCACTACGTTTAAACCCTGCTCCGCAATCCAGGTCCAAACATATGAACCAGGAAGTGAATGATTGCCTTCGGGAAAGACCAGCTTGTGCAGGCTAAAG
>NC_134786.1:7398469-7403469 GCF_046742065.1 Oratosquilla oratoria
GAAGAGAATGATGAAGTGAGAGAACATGGCACGTTCAGGTGAGTAAATGTTCCTTAAAGTAGCGAAAGAGGCACTTGGTGATTGGACACCATCTCTGTCCCCGCAGGGAACGACATGCACCTCGGCGCAGAAGTCCTCGAGCTCCCTTACCTCAACTCCTCGATCTCCATGTTGCTCTTCCTTCCGTGGGAGGGGTCCGTCACGGTGGACGAGGTCGTCGACCGCCTCAACTCCACCGCCCTCAATGCAACGGTCGGGGAACTCCAAAACATCCGGATGATGGTCTTTTTGCCAAAGTTCAAGATGGAACAAACCCTGAAAAGTGGACTGGGAACGGTAAATTTTGGTATTTTGTAATTATTCCAAAGAGATATTCATGAAATGTATCAAAGTTAAAACATGCCCACGTGAATATACATTTACACAAACACACATGCACGCATGCACACGCATGCACGGACACACGCACGTACACGCATGCACGGACGTAAGCACAAGCACACGCGCGCGCACACACACACACACACACACACACACACACACACACACACACACACACACACACACACACACACACACACACACACACACACACACACACACACACACACACTCACACACACACACACACACACACACACACACACACACACACACACACACACACACACACACACACACACACACACACACACACACACACACACACACACACAAACAAACATATTATTTTCTTTTCTCATTTCAGGCACTCCAAGAGCTGGGAATTACTGACCTATTCTCTAAGAACGTTAACCTTTCGGGCTTCACAAAGTCGGTAAAACTGGATGCCAGCGATGTGATACACAAGGCGGTCGTGATTGTGAACGAAGAAGGCACTGAAGCAGCCGCCGGAACGGGCATTTTTGTCCCCACCAGCCTACCACCTTCCATTAGGTTCAACCGTCCCTTCGTCTTTCTGATCTTCGACAAGACCCTCGGCCTTTCCCTCTTTAGCGGGATCTACAGAAGTCCTCCTGTCTAAGAGGTAGCCGAGAAGGTCTCAGTCTGAAGAGAGAAATAAGAAAACACGAGATCGGGAGAAAGACACTATCATCACACACATATACACACACACATGCACGCACATATGTGCGTGTGTGTATGTGTGTGTGTGTGTTTGAAGAACTCCAGAACGGCGTGAAATGAATGGAAGAAATACTGTCAATTTTTTATTCAACAAATCCCCCAACAGGAAAAATACTAACTCTTACCTGCCTTGTGGCTGGACGGAATTGTGCTTCCAGCTTTGAATTGCTCTACAATAGAACTGGTCAATGTTAACACCAACTAATACATCTATGAATTCCCCTGGCTCCTGGAATGGTTGTAGATAAGACAATGTTTTCTTTCCATTCGTTCATCAATAAGGTAACCTTGATATTACTTGTGAGTAGTTTATAGTTTGTTTTTTTCAATTCTGAAGATGAATCCTTGTAGCCGAAACTTTAACTAAAGCAAAAGCAATTGGACAACTCGTCTTTAATCACCCTCCAGAAGAAATATATATATATATATATATATATATATATATATATATATATATATATATGTATACATATATATATATATATATATATTTAAACAAAAACCCACTGTGTTGGATAAGAAGAAATGAAATAAATAGATTCCATATATTTTGATCACGGACTGTGATCCTCTTCAGTGGAGTACAGAGTAGAGGAGCAAAAGGCATGTCTTATAAACAGTAAAAGAAGGAACATGGATAGGACTCAGGTAGCGTCTAATGCTTTGCGGGGCAGGTCACCCGCCTTCACCAGAGATGGTAGTAATTTGTTGACTGCCCAGGTGGTAATGCAGTCAGGTGACCATTGTCCACGATTTGGGATGATGAGTGGGGATCTTTCGATGCTTTCTTTGAACAACTAAACAACTTAACCACTAATACTAAATTTAAAGTTGAATGGGAGGTGGATAATAGACTGCCATTTCTAGATATCCTATTGATACGGTACCAGGATCACTTGTCCTTTACAGTGTACAGAAAACCCACACATACGGGGAGTTATGTACACTTTTTCAGTCACCATCCTGATAAAATTAAATATAGTGTTGCCTCAGGTCTTTTCCTGAGAGTACTTAGAATATGTAGTCCACACTATCTGAAAATGGAGATCATAACCATCAGGAATCAATTAAAAAGAATAGGGTATCCTGATTGGTTCTTAAATAGAGCCCTAAGCAAAGCCAAAACTAGTCACTTTGGATCCACTTCCCATTCCAGTAAGAATTTTGGTTGGGAAAAAAACTTTATCAAATTGCCTTATAATAGGTCCTTAAATGACATTTCGCAATTTTTACCACAGAAAGACATTAAAATTGTTTTTAGTTTTCCCAATAATTTGTCTAGGAAAGTAGTTAATGTACACCAAAGACCTAGAGAAGAAATACATCAAGGTGTGTATAAACCTCCATGCTCGGATTGTAATGATGTATATTGGGGACAAACAGGTAGAGATTTGCATACAAGGATGCAAGAACACAGAAATTCAGTCAAATATGCACACCAAAATTCCGCTGTCTTCCAACACGTAGACAAGGAAGGCCACCGTATAGATTGGAATGAAGCAAAAATTATATTCAATTCAAAGTGCAGTTTTAAAAGGAAAATAATAGAATCATCCTTGATTAACAAATTTCCAAATTTCAATATATCTCATGGACAATAGTCACCTGACTGCATTACCACCTGGGCAGTCAACAAATTACTACCATCTCTGGTGAAGGCGGGTGACCTGCCCCGCAAAGCATTAGACGCTACCTGAGTCCTATCCATGTTCCTTCTTTTACTGTTTATAAGACATGCCTTTTGCTCCTCTACTCTGTATTCCACTGAAGAGGATCACAGTCCGTGATCGAAATATATGGAATCTATTTATTTCATTTCTTCTTATCCAACACAGTGGGTTTTTGTTGAAATTTACTAATGTGTTACGACATTACTTTGTAGTTATATATATATATATATATATATATATATATATATATATACACACATATATATATATATATATGTATATATATATTTATATATATATATATATATATATATATATATATATATATTGTACGACAAATTGAAGATATCAGCAAGATATTAGACAACAATGAATATACTCTCGTGTTCAAATCACTGTGCGCTAAAAATATATGAGTATATTCATTACATGCATACACACAGATAAACACACACGTGCGTTGCCAGCGAGGACAACTGCCTAACACGCCTCCACGAGAGTCGAGGCTGGTGAGGATGTGACGGGACCAGAACCTAAAGAGGCCGATGTGTGTGTGTGTGTGTGTGTGTGTGTGTGTGTGTGTGTGTGTGTGTGTGTGTGTGTGAGAGAGAGAGAGAGAGTGTGTGTGTGATTCACCATGGTCTTGGATTACGTGTTGGACTCGTGATCGACATTTATTAACCTCCCGGATGAGAGCTCAGAGCTCGTATGACCAATCTATGGGTATTACTGTCACCTTATACGCACAAATACCCCCAACAACCCGCAGCGCAGCGATATTGAAATTATTTCAGCCCTGGGAGAGATTCGAACCCAGACCGCCGTAATGGCAGACGAGAACTCTAACCACCGCGCCACGAGAGAGAGAGAGAGAGAGAGAGAGAGAGAGAGAGAGAGAGAGAGAGAGAGAGAGAGAGAGAGAGAGAGAGAGAGAGAGAGAGAGAGAGAGAGAGAGAGTGAGTGAGTGTGTGTGTGTGTGTGTGTGTGTGTGTGTGTGTGTGTGTGTGTGTGTGTGTGTGTGTGTGTGTGTGTGTGTGTGTGTGTGTGTGTGTGTGTGTGTGTGTGTGTGTGTGTGTGTGTGTATCCCAAATAATTTCCGACAGTTGCCCCGGGACTCGAACTGAAACCTTTCGCTAGACCAAAGCTCTACCCACTTAGCTATTGGAGCTTCAAAAGTCTCTAATTTGGAGTTGACCTAACTCCCGAAGAATCCAAGTAGACTGCTAACTGCTTAATTTTCACAGACACCCGAGCTCAATATATTACCAGTGGTAAAGCTAGTATGAATGCAATATGGTACCCGCATACATTTCAAGTGCATTCAAAATATGTTCAATTTGGCAACTTCTCTATCAAGAATTGAATAGAATCAGCCAATATTTAACAAATAACGGCTTTACAATGATAGAAATTCATAGAGAAATTAAAGATTAAATGTAGAAATTCCATACCCTTCAGCGTAATAAAGAAATTTCGAAGAATAACATATTTTTCATCAAAATACAATGTCATCTGCTTATAAAAAATAAGAAAATACTGAAGAAAATTATACATAAGAATTACAAACCAAAGAAACAAGAGGATACCCTAAACTTAATTATTTATTATCGCAACCTCCAGAACTTCATCTCTAGTTATAAAAAAAGAACTTAGCTCGAGTCAGAGAAAATTTAAAACTTAGTAATGTCGTGTACAAATAGTCGTGCAAATTTAACAAAAACTGTGCATTTTGTAATGAAGAGTATATTGGCCACACAACCTAAACTTTATCACAAAGATTCACATATTATAAGCAAAACGGGGGAATAAAATCCTACATCACAAAAATACACAAAACTAACATTCTGCGGGAGGACCTGAATGAAACCTAAAGTATAGGCGAAACGCTATAAGTTATACATTTGTTTTTATTTCCAAATTTACCATGGACTCATTTGGTAATGTTAGGTTCTCCTTTTCCCCTACAGATAGAAAAATATCGAGAAGGATTAAAAGTATTAATAAGAAGGCCATTAATGCCGAGTATGCTGTATTATTCAACAGAATATATATTCAAGAAAACCTTCTCCCTAAATTTATATATATATATATATATATATATACATATTTATATATATATATATATACATATATATATATATATATATATTACAAAGGATTACAAAGGCGGAGCATACCGACAGGAGACCTTTTGATCCATAT
>NC_134786.1:7405969-7415969 GCF_046742065.1 Oratosquilla oratoria
ACTAGGATCAAAGAACATAAAAATTCTTTAAAATACGGCCAAGAAAAATCAGCTGTATTCCTCCATTCTAGTCTTTTAGATCACAGAATAGATTGGAAGAATGCAGCTACAGTATACAATTCACATTGTAGTTTCAAAAGAAAAATTATTGAGTTCTCATTAATAAAACTGTTTTCAAATTACAATACTTCAAAAGGTCAATGGTCACAAGATGCCATTACTAGTATGGCCGTTGATAAATAAATAAATAAATAAATAAATATATATATATATATATATATATATATATATATATATATATATACATACATATATATGTATATATAATATATATATACATTATATATATATGTATATATATATATATATATATATATATTATATTCCGTTCGTTAACCTTTCTATTAGTAAACCAATTCTTGCCTATTTTTAATCTAAATTTCTCCGAATAAAATTCATTCCTTCGATTCCTGCCCTGTTGTTTTTATATGATGACTTTGTTGAAGCTCTTGACCCTTTTGAATATCTCTATTGAATCAATTCGCACTCTACGTCTTTTCAGAGTGAAAGTTGAGGTTCCTTAAGCCTGTCTTTGGTATATTACAGCGCTTTCTAGCAAGAGGTTCATAACATCACGCCACTCGTCGCTTCACCCTTCTCCACTGACCTTCACCAAACAGTCTCTATTTGGTTCGGGATTTCCAGCCTGGCAAGAGATGGATGTTCAAATGATTTTTTGTCATAATTTCGTTTCCTCCTGTTATTTCCCCGACGAACATTTTCCTGCACATGATCTTCAGAGGCAATTCAGGGGGGAAATAAATTTGAAGACTGTGTATATGATACTATCATACATACATACATACATACATACATACATACATACATACATACATACATACATACATACATACATACATACATACATACATACATACATACATACATACATACATACATACATACATACATACATACATACATACATACATACATACATACATACATACATACATACATACATACATACATACATACATACATACATACATACATACATACATACATACATACATACATACATACATACATACATACATACATACATACATACATACATACATACATACATACATACATATAACAAGAGCTTTTTCTCCTTTATAAGGGAAGTAGCCAAAGCCAATGACATAAATCCACTCCCACCCATTTCATCCCCTCATACTCCACTCCCATTCACCCCTCTCCCTCCCTCATTTCTTGGCTCCTACTGGATGACGAGTCATCCCTGCATCTCGCCCACTGCCTTGGACTAGAAACAATGCAGCAAGACACAGTGCATCCATAGCAAGGCCGCTTTATTTAATCGGTGATCCCCCTTTCCACCCCCTCATGCAGATAAAGAGAAGACGGGAAGAAATACCTTTGGTCTGCGACAAAATATAATTCACACAATCTTCCCCCATCCCCCACCCACTCCTTTCCATACATCACAGCATCATTAATACACAAACATTCTCCATCCATATCTTCTGTCTTCTCCTTTCCTTCCTCAACAGACACCACCGTTTTTCCCAGTGCCCCCTTTACCCCATCCATCCATCTTATCCTTGGTCTCCCCCTCATCTTCACTCCTTCCACATCTGCCTTCCACATTTCTTTTACTAATCTTTCTTCACTCATTCTTTCCATGTATCAAAACCATCCAAATACTCTTTCATCAACCCTATCTCCCAACTCCCTTTCCAACCCCGCTCTCTTACTCACCTCCTCGTTTCTCACTCTGTCCAGCCTAGTAGCCCCTACCATACTTTTCAGGCATTCCATCTCAAACACATATAAACTCTTCCTCTCTTATGTTCCATGTTTCTGCCCCATACAGTGCTGTCGGCACAACCATCCCTTCATACAATCTCCTCTTTGCATCCATTCCCAAATGTCTATTTCTCATTACACTTTTTAATCACTTAAGGCATTTACATGCTTCTCTCAATCTACATTTTACCTCCGCCTCCATTCCTCCCTTTCCCGCCACATTCGCCCCCAAGTATTTAAAGCTATCCACTTCCTCCAGCCTCTCTCCCTTAATATTCACTTTCAATTTGTTATCATCCTCTCCCCTTGCACTACATCTCATCACCTTACTCTTACCCACACTTATCTTCAACTTCCTTCTTTCGCACACCTTCCCAAACTCTGTCACTAACTTCCTTAATCCCTCCTCTGATCCTGCTACATGTCCAGTGTCGTCAGCAAACAACAACTGGCTTATCTCCCATTTTTTTCACTGTTTTCTCTAACCATCTTCAATCCCCGGCCCATTACTATTGTATTTACCACTCGCACCACCACATTCATATATAGATTAAACAGCCATTGTAACATGACAAATCCTTGGCGAAGTGCCACCTTTACATCAAACAACTCACTCTCTCCGTTTATAATTCTAAATAGGGTCTACTATTCTCGCAAAAACTCTTGATTTCTCTTACCAGCTATCCTCCTATCCCATATATCTGCAATACCATCCACAGTGCCTTCCTATCTACCCTGTCATAAGCCTTTTTCCAAATCCATAAAGGCCCCAAAAAATCCTTAACTTTTCCTAAACCTTTCCCACATATCTGTCATACCACAACCTACATGTCCTAAATCCACACTGTTCCTCACCAATTACTCCCTCTGTTCCTCTCCTAATCCTCTCAATCAAAACCCTACATAGACATTACTATTATACAGTGAAATATATTATACTATTATACAGTGAAAATATTTTTCTGATCTGCGGAAAGAATTCTATATCACTCATAAATGATCACACACATAAACACACACACACACAAATATATATATATATATATATATATATATATATATATATATACACAAATATATACTCGTATATATATATATACATATATATATATATGTATATATATACAAATATATACGCGTATATATATATATATATATATATATAATATATTTATACATATATTACATATATATACGTGCGTATATATATATATATATATATGTATATATATATATATATCTGTATATATATATATATATATATATATATATATTATACAGTATATGTGAGGACAGAAGACAAGGGTGAATGGAGAATTGTTGTATATGGATGATGTGATGCATGAGGTGGAATGGGCGGAGGGATGGGGGGTGAGGTAGTATGTGTGAGCAAATTTTGACGCAGCCCGAAGGGATTTCTCCCCGTTTTCTCCTTTATGCATGGGGGGACGGAGAAGGGGGGTCGCCGATTTAATGAAGCGGCCTTGCTGTGGATGTGCTGTGTCTTGCGACACTGCTTCTGACCCAGGGCAGTGGACAAGGTGCAGGGATGACCCGTCATCCAGGAGGTGCTAAGATGAGAGGGAGGGTGGAGGGGTGTGGAGTGTATTCAGGAATGGAATGGGTGGGAATGATTTTATGCCTTTTTCTTTTTGGCTACCTCCCTTGTAAGGGGGAAAAAGCCTTAGTATATGTATAAATGTATATATTATGCAGTGTATATATGTGTATATATATATATATATATATATATATATGTATGTATATATACATATATATATACATAAATATATATATATATATATATATATATATATATATATATATACATACATATATATATATATATATATATGTATATATATATATATATATACTGAATGATATATATATGTATATATATATATATATACTGAATGATATATATACGTCAATTATACTGAATGATATATATACGTCAATGTAACTTTGCTACGGGTTAGCTGGGCTCGAATCCTCGGCTCGTCTACGTTTCAATTTCCAACGGATACCTCCTTCGAGCGATTCTCAGTCTCGTTTGCGATGGTACGGAATTAAAAGTGATATGTGGTTGAAAAAGATATACATATATATATATATATATATATATATATATATATATATATATATATATATACATATATATATATATATATATATATATATATATATACCGTATATGTAAGAAACGACAGTAGAATTAAATAGATAATCAAAACAGACGTTAAAATCAATTAATGTTTGAGATTGTGACGTCGGGAGAGGTAAGTTGTAGTTCAACTTTGTGTAGCATTTTGTCTTGGGTTTCATGTGAACTGTATCTATATTACTTTCATCTTTATTGTTTTACATACCTCTTTAAACTCATCTACCAACTGCTTTAATCTATCCTTCGTTTCAGTCATAAACGTAATGTAATTTATCAACAAAAACTAGTGTATTTCCAACTTTACTGTACCCTCTCTCATTAGCTCCAAACCCTTGTCTATCATCCTCGCATTTGCCTCCCTTACCATTCTATCCACATACATATTGAACAACCATGGTGACATTACACAACGCTGGTGCAGTCCCACCAAACCACTCACTGTCACCTTTTCCGAACACCACGCAGAATCTACTAATCGCGTAGAAATCTTCCCCTACCCTAGTTGGATTTTTCTCTTCTCCCATACACCCACAACACTTTCCAGAATGTCTATGTCTACTCTGTTACACTCCTTCTCCAAATCCATGAAAGCCAAGAAACATCTTTGCCATCTGCCTAAATATCTTTGCATATCTGTCTTACTCAGAAAAAAATGTACAAAGTAGTAAAAATAGAAATAAAAGATGAACACAATCCCCGCTCTTTCCTAAGCCCACACTACTCCCTTTATTCCCTTCTAATCCTTCCAGTTAACACTCGCATACACTTTACCAACTACCCTTAACAGTCTGATCCCTCTAAAGACTTACAGTTATATGTGTCCTCCTTTCCTTATCATAGTGGAACTATGCATGCACTTCTCTTGTCTACCGAAAAAATCCCTTTCCATAGGTATATATTAAACAAACTCACCAGTCACTCCACTTTAACTACGCCTTCCCTTGCCAGGCACTCAACATGGCAATCATCTAATCCATTTGTCTAACCAACTTTCATCTCTTTTACTGATTTTTTTCCTATGGTTTTATCAATCTTCTCTCCAGTCAAAAGCCATTGTCCTAGTATCTCCCACTGCCACAGTCGAAGCTTCCTTGTAAATCTGTACAATGAACAACTTAAAATGCCATACACATCTTTCCATTGCTGCCTTCTTTCCTATTAGAATTTTTCCATCTTTACCCTTCACCCCTTGTCCTCTCTTTTTTATTCGCTTTCTTCATTCTCTTCAACAACTTTCGAAACATCTTTTTATTCTTTTAAAAAATATCCTTCAAACTCCTACTCTTGGGTCCCCTCATCTTGAGTTTGTTTCCCCTTTTTTTATTTTATTAATCTCATATTCTACCCTATTTATTCTTTGAGACGATTCTTCATATATCTGCTTATTTTCCAATGTAACTACCTCTGCCTCTCCACTACAAGTGCAACTCTCTGAAACAAAAAATGAATACACCGAACAAAATAAAAAATCTGTCTTTATTTCTAACGGTAATAATGTGTAATATTTTAAACAATTATTTTAGCTCGGTATTCGTAAACGAAACACCTCAAAGTGAACTCCAAACTGAAACCTGTGAAAAGTCTAGGGTAAACTTACTACGGTAAGTATAACAAAAGAAAAAATTAAAAGGTGTATAGAGAAACTCAAAGTTAATAAAACACCAGGGCCTGACGGTTGCCATCCAATAATCTTAGTGGAAATAAAAAATGAGATTGTTGTTCCATTAGAAATTATTTTCAAGAAATCCATCATATCCGGAGATGTCCCAAGAGAATGGAAGCTAGCTAACGTTACTCCCATATTCAAAAAAGGTGACAAAAAGAAACCAAATAACTATAGGCCTATAAGTTTGACTTCAATCGTAGGAAAAATAATGGAAACTATCATCAGAGATGCTATCGAACATCATTTAGAAAGTAATCGTTTGATAAATGATAGCCAGCATGGTTTCAGACGGAAACGTTCTTGCGTGACTAACTTACTCGAATTCTACAACACAGTTATCTCGAATTATGACAAAAGAAACAATATAGATTTAATATATCTAGACTTTTCAAAAGCTTTTGATACCGTCCCACACGAAAGACTACTTACTAAATTAGCTTCACACGGAATAAGTGGTAGCTTATCAAGTTGGACCAGTCATTGGTTGAATGGTCGAAAACAGAGTTGTTTTAAATGGAAAAACTTCTAGATAGAAAAATGTTACAAGTAGAGTTCCTCAGGGTTCCGTTCTTGGGCCACTTCTATTCATAGTATATATAAATGATATAGACCATGGGCTAAAATCTACTGTTTCCAAATTTGCTGATGATACAAACTGTGCGGAATGGCAAATTATCACTTAAACCAATGTAGATATTCAAGAAGATTTAGATCAATTACAGCAATGGTCTGAAAAGTGGCTAATGAAATTTAACACAAGTAAATGCAAGTAATGCACACAGGTAAAAATAATAGTAAGTACGATTACAAGTTATTTGGAGATTCGTTAACAAAAGTGGATAGTGAAAAAGATCTCGGCGTAATTATCAGTCGCGATCTCAAATCATCTAAGCAGTGTATTTCAGCCTCTCAGAAAGCAAATAAGATTCTAGGACTGATTGCGCGATCTTTTGACTTCAAAAGTCCATCACTCATTAACAAGCTATATAAATCGTTGGTTTGTCCACATTTGGAATATGCTGTTTCCGTATGGTCACCGAATCTCATTAAAGACATTGACAGACTGGAAAAAGTACAACGGCGAGCCACAAAACTGATTCCAAATATCAAAAATAAATCATACAAAAATCGACTAAAACATATGAATCTGTTTTCCCTAAAAAAGCGTAGACTCAGAGGTGACTTGATACAGGTCTTTAAAATTTTAAAGGGAATTGACAACATCAAAAGTGACAAGATTTTCACATTGAATGAGAATCAAACAAGAAACAATGCTCTCAAGAAACAATGCTCTCAATTTGGAAGTGGGTAGAAACAACTTCGCCAACCGTGTAATTAATGAATGGAATAAACTTCCTGCAGAGGCAGTGCAATGTAGTTCAGTTCGAAGCTAAGAATCATTTATATAAACACCTAAGCAAGATGTTGTAATGATTATAATTTACTTCATATTATTTATTTTTGTTTTGTTATCATTTGTCTGTTTGATTCTCATTTATTATTAGTTATATGTCCATTTATTATATTTTCTGTTTACCTGTTTGTTTATTATTTAACTATACCTATGCATTTATTTGTGTATTTTATTTGTTATTTACATTATTATAGTTTTTATTTATTCATTTATCATTATTATGATTTTTTTCGCATCCAACCTAGATATGGACAAAAAGGTCTCCTGTCGGCATGCTCCGCCTTTGTAATCCTTTGTAAACTTTCAGAACAGAATTTCATAAATGATCCTCTAACTTAGTTTAATGCGTGCCCTATCGCCAACCGGATATCACCGTCCCACCTTTCTGACATCAGATAATGAGATCATTCCTTTGGTTTGTCCCAAGTCAATTTTTCCTCAAATTGTATAATAATAACGACCGGCAGGAAAAACGGAATGGTGACTTCCGAGAAGAAACGTGACGGCCTTGCAAGTAGCTTTCAAAATCACGCTATAAGAAGAACGAGGCAGGAGTTGTGCGCAGTTGTGAGCTCTGTGTACATTGTGGTGAACTGAGTAGACTCCAGAAGCACCCTGGTGTAGGCCAAAGGATCGAGGTTAGTATCTGAGTGATGGTCCAGCGGACAAGAGCGTAAACCTCTGGAAGTCGCGTTTCCGGAGGCAGCTGGGTTCGAATACTTGAGGCTCCGGTGAAGACATTTCAGCCTAGCCACCTCGTAGGGAGGGTAACGTCTGAAATGTTGAAACAAAGTCTGAGAGGGCGTTTAGGCCCAAGAAACGAAGGTATTAAGAGATCGAGGAGAAATACAAGAAAATAGCTAACTGGCACACTTGCCTCCTTTTTTTTTTTTTTTTTTTTTTTTTTTTTTTTTTTTTTTTTTTTTTTTTTTTTTTTTTTTTTTTTTTTTTTTAGCTCAGTGATTACATGATGAAGATTCCCCTGTAACTACGAGAATGGCCCTTCTCAAAAGGTCTGGAGGTAGGAGTGCTATACTGTTTTTATACATGTCTGTTCGTTAGGGCTAGACCCTCCCTCACAATACAGGTTCTCATCCAAGAACATGACTCATATCATGTGCACAAACATGAGACAATATATGTGTAGAATGGATCTAAGGTCTGTCTGAAAACTGCAATCGTGAAATGAACTAACAATAGGACGAGTCTTCCCTAAGTGCAGGTGATTTCGACTCCATCTGGCTGAATAAATTCGTCTAACAGCAGCCGGGACAAATGCAAATGGTAGTAGACAGATTAAACGACAGAAGGTGGGAGGACGAGGTAGGGATTCTCTCGCCTAAATACGATTGCCGAGTGTAGCAGCAGAAAAAAAGTATATCGATCAATCAGTCAAAAAGTACACACATAAACACACACACACACACACACACACACACACACACACACACACACACACACACACACACACACACACACACACACACACACACACACACACACACACACACACACACACACACACACACACACACACACACACACACACACACACACACATGTATATACATATATATATATATATATATATATATATATATATATATGTATATGTATATATATATATATATATATAAATACAAATATGTATGCATGTATATGTATATATATATATATATATATATATATATATATGTATGTATATATGTATATGATGTCTTCTCTCTGTGGACAAGGCCGGTTTGTGAAAAAAGAAGGTGAACTATGTCTTGCACATAGTAGAATTCGGCAGTCTGAGAGGTGTGAGGCATAGGACATAAAAACAGTTAAATGATCTATTCATCTATTCATATTTACTCATTCGTATATATGACAGATTTTTTTTTTTTTTTTCTTTTTTCTTTTTTTTAGTCTTCATCTCTGGCTGACGCCCAGTAGTGAAATAACGACGTGATAACAACTAAAAACATTCAATGTATTTACACGAAATTCTACATTTGTATATGGAGTAACAAACTTAGAATATTTTTATTTATAGTGAACATAACAACGATTTAACATAAATGCTACCAGACACACAATTTCCCTGAAATGAACATGTTCGTTGAACTCCCACGAGGAATTCTTTCTTATGAATTTGTTGTGACGAAGTAAGAAATTGACCACTGAAAGACGGTCATTTTAGTTTTTCTCTGACAAGAATAAAGCATAACCCGTATAAGAAAAAAAAAAAAAAAAGACAATAAGAGAGCACTTGGTGATATTTTTTATTTTTCCCTGGGGACAAATGTGTGTTTTTTTTTTAGATTTTTTTTTAGTTAATGAAAAGCTTTGCTCATGGGTGGCACAGTACTTGTTCAGTAAAAAAGTGACTGAACATGAGATCTACGTATCTGATCTATGCAGAAACATAAATCTCAGATCAGGCGAAGGAGTGGCTTTGCTAAAGCGTTGAACTAGATTGACACGGAAACAGTTTAGACCGGGAACAATTTCTCATCAATTATTCTTCTTTTTCCTTTTTGCAGGCAACAATCAAGCCATGAAGAAGGAACTGGCTCTTACCCTCATTCCCCTGGTCGCCCTCCTCATAGGGTCGTCCTCGGGATACGTGCCAAGGACATGCCCACCCGACAACTTCGACAGAGTAGAAATATCCCCCGAAGACACCAGTAGGACCTCCAGTTTCGGTTTTGACCTCTTCAAGAAAATCAGGGATCAGGTCCCAGGAGAGAATTTGTTCTTTTCCTCCTACAGCATTTGGAGCGCCCTTGCCATCGCCTACTTCGGGGCTGAAGGGAGAACCTTGGCTCAGTTGCAAAAGGTCCTGAGGCTCAAGGAGAAAGACAAAGGGTACAAGACTCAAAGACTCCTCTCAGCCCAGTAAGTGTGCTCATTCGGATGAGTGTCCGAATGGAGGTTTCAGTTGCTCATACGC
>NC_134786.1:7420969-7428469 GCF_046742065.1 Oratosquilla oratoria
TTTAATAGTGTGGGAGCGCTACCCGTGGCCAAACTAAAGCGGAACGCACCGAGAAACGCACCTAAGAACGCATCTAGGAACACGCACAGCTCTGCTAATGATAATAGCGATAATTCGTGTGATTGCCAATTTTGTCATTAATTGATGGTTATATACCCATTTTCTAAGTCATCTTAACATATAAACAAACATACTGATTAAACATGTATACTTAACTATTTTTCTTACTTATTAAAGGAAATAAAAAAAGAAGAAATATTGTCTTGCTTTTCTTCTCTCTCTCAAGTAACTCCAATTCAGGCCAGTCCTGCACGTCATTCTTTTAATCCCAACCCATCATTTCTTTTCTTGTTTCTATCTGAATATTCTTTAGCATTTAAAAAAAAATTCCCTAACTTGAGCGCAGTGAATAATTATATATAATCAGAATCACAGCAAAGATGGTGGTCGACTGCGCAGCAGAGCCGTCCAGTGTGACCACGTCCATTGAATTGTATGTGTTTTGTCCCGCCGTAACACGTGTAGTGTTGAGCGGCGCGCATTTGCTTGTGTGTTATGGCAGTGGCAGTGAAACCGCTCAGCACTGCCGCGCGGCGAAACCCCACAGTGTGACGCAGCCTCTTCGGTTCTCAATTTCTGTAAACGCCATCTATTTTTATAAAGAGCCACTAAAAATGACGAAGATTTCTTTTTCAACTATTTCAAATCTTAGTATCAAACGAAGATTTTTTTTTCTCATACAATTGGCTTCAAATAGAAGGGAGCCCGTTTTCACATGTATCAAATATACAATGTACATTTAGGCAGTAGTTCGAGTCGGCATTTATGAAATTTTAGAATGGCACATAGATGGGAAATTAAGAGAGAGAGGCATGTACTAGGTTGATTTGGCAAGACGTATGCCATACCTTGATAGCCTCAAACTAAGAGAAAGAGGTATGCATTAGGTTGATTTGGCAAGACGTATGCCATACCTTGATAGCCACAAACTAAGAGAAAGAGGCATGTATTAGGTTGATTTGGCAAGACGTATATCATACCTTGATAGGCACAAACTAAGAGAAAGAGGCATGTATTAGGTTGATTTGACAAGACGTATGTCATACCTTGATAGGCATAAACTAAGAGAAAGAGGCATGTATTAGGTTGATTTGGCAAGACGTATGCCATACCATGGTAGGTACAAACTAAGAGAAAAAGGCATGTGCTAGATTGATTTGGCAAGACGTATGCCATACCTTGATAGGCACAAACTAAGAGAAAGAGGCATGTATTAGGTTGATTTGGCAAGACGCAAGCCATACCTTGGTAGGCACAAACTAAGAGAAAGAGGCATGTATTAGGTTGATTTGGCAAGACGTATGTCATACCTTGATAGGCACAAACTAAGAGAAAGAGGCATGTATTAGGTTGATTTGGCAAGACGCATGCCATACCTTGGTAGGCACAAACTAAGAGAAAAAGACATGTACTAGATTGATTTGGCAAGACGTATGCCATACCTTGCTATGCACAAACTAAGAGAAAGAGGTATGTACTAGATTGATTTGGCAAGACGTATGCCATACCTTAGTAGGCACAAACTAAGAGAAAGAGTCATGTACTAGGTTGGTTTGGCAAGACGTATGCCATACCTTAGTAGGCACAAACTAAGAGAAAGAGTCATGTACTAGGTTGGTTTGGCAAGACGTATGCCATACCTTAGTAGGCACAAACTAAGAGAAAGAGTCATGTACTAGGTTGGTTTGGCAAGACGTATGCCATACCTTGGTAGGCACAAACTATATCTAATGACTAACTTGCCATCCTTGGATGACTATGATAGGATCCAACAGACTGACAGACTCCAAATGACTCGGACAAACTCCAACAGATTCAGGTTGACTCCAACTAACTGACAGACTCCAAATGACTCGGACGAACTCCAACAGATTCAGGTGGACTCCAACTGACTGACAGACTCCAAATGACTAGGACGAAATCCAACAGATTCAGGTAGACTCCAACAGACTGACAGACTCCAAATGACTCGGATAAACTCCAACAGATTCAGGTAGATTCCAACTGACTGACAGACTCCAAATGACTTGGACAAACTCCAACAGATTCAGGTGGACTCCAACTGACTGACAGACTCCAAATGACTTGGACGAACTCCAACAGATTCAGGTGGACTCCAACAGACTGACAGACTCCAAATGACTCGGATAAACTCCAACAGATTCAGGTAGATTCCAACTGACTGACAGACTCCAAATGACTTGGACAAACTCCAACAGATTCAGGTAGACTCCAACTGACTGACAGACTTCAAATGACTAGGACGAACTCTAACAGATTCAGGTAGACTCCAACAGACTGACAGACTCCAAATGACTCGGACAAACTCCAACAGATTCAGGTAGATTTCAACTGACTGACAGATTCCAAATGACTTGGACAAACTCCAACAGACTGACAGCTTCTAAATGAGTCGGACAACTTCCGACAGATTCAAGTAGACACCGACAGATTTCGGCAGACTCCAACTGATTCAGACAAACTCCAACCGATTCAGGTAGACTCCAACAGTCTGACAAACTCCAAATGACTGGGATGAACTCCGACAGATTCAGGTAGATTCCAACAGACTTCGGCAGACTCTGAGAGACCCCGACTGACTGAAGATTTTGACAGAATCTGACAGAGAGGTTAGAGTTGTTCTCGAGTATGACAAAGAATCCAGCGTGAAGAATCACGAGGAGCAGAGGAACTGTAGAGGTATAAAACTTATTTTTGGGGAGAATTCAAAATTCAGGTCAACACGAGGACACGGCAGACTCCGACACACTCCGACAGAGAGGATAGAGAATTCGACAGAAATACAGTGAAAGCTCTAGGAACAGGAAACAGACACAAATAAATGAATAGATAAATAAGTAAGTAAATAAATAAATAAATGAATAAATGAATAAATAAATGAATAAATGAATGAATAAATAAATAAATAAATAAATAAATAAATAAATAAATAAATAAATAAATAAATAGATAAATAAATAAATAAATAAATAAATAAATAGATAAATAAATAGATAGATAAGTAAATAAATAAATAAATAGATAAATAGATAAATAGATAAATAGATAAATAGATAAATATATAAATAAATAAACGAATAAATAAATAGACAAGTGAATAAAAAAATAAATAATTATAAGTAAATAAACAACTAAATAAATAAACAAATAAGTAAAACGATCAACTCATCAATCAACCAATTAATCAATCAATCAATCAATAACAAAACTAGTCAGAAATTCTTCTGGACCGCAGTAAATCTAGAAGGAAATATTCAGACACGCTAATGGAGTGTTGCATTGGCTTCTTCAGCGTTGTGACAAAATTTCTAGATTTTTTGCTTTTGTGGTTCTCAGTTCCATCAGACCTGAACTCGTGGAACTATTCTTAATGACTGTACACACACACACACTGTTGTCGCTCCCGACCCTCTCTTAAGGAAGAAAGAGAGAGAAAAGTAAAAGAAAGAGCGAAGAGAGGCAGAAAGAAGGAAAGAAGAGAAAGAAAAAAAAAAGGTAAAGAAAGAAAGGAGGAAAGAAGGAAAGGAAGGAAGAAAGAAAGAAAGCAAGTAAGAAGGAAAGAAAGGATGGAAGGAACGAGGAAAGAAAGAAAAGAAGAAAGAAAGGAAGGAAGGAAGGATGTAAGGACGGAAGAAAGAAAGAAAGAGAGAAAAAGAAAGAAAACGAAAGGAAGAAAAAGAGAAAGAAAACGGAAATAAGGAAAAGCCGGGTGTGTTGGAAATGACACCATGACGATAAAACCTCTGAAAAAATTGACGTGGAAGAGACAACAGGGACGAAAACATGGGCTCCTCGGTGATCAAGAACATAAACAGTAACACAAGACTGTGCAAGACGCACACGAAAACGGAAATACTCAAACCAAGATAAACAGAAAAAGAAACGGCCCGGAAAGGGAAAAATAGAATAAAAGGAAGAATTAAGTATTGTTCTGTCTTTTCCACAATGTTTATATATACTCTTACTCCGCTGGTCCTCTGGCCACTTAGTGATCCATAACCGCTTTTGAAGCGTCTCGCTATGTCTTTCTGCCCTGTGCCACCTCCTCCTTCCATTCTCTTGGTTCTATTCTGCATATCTGCACATCTTCTTCAACGCATCTCCTCCAGTCTTTTCTAAGTCGTCCAAGTGGTCGTCCACTATTGAGCACTTTCTTTGGCCCTCTATCTTCTTGCATCCTTGTAACATGTCCTGCCCATTTCAATCTTTTTAATCATATTACATTTTAATTAATCTATACATACCGAGGTAAATACGGCTGTGATAGGTCTGATTGTTTACCTTTTTCAGTGACCCGTTGTGTGCAGACACTGTGGGTGAGGTTGGTGAGATATGTTCTCACCTTAATTGTTGTTGGTCTTTTGTTTATACTAGGCCGATGACAGTACATCTATTTTTGGTTACTATTCAACTCTTTGTGGGAGGGAAGGACACAGGGCCTATCGAAGGGACTCCTGTTTGAGGTCACACCACTAAATAGATTTCATTATTAATATTTCAGCTAATACCAGCACTGCATAGTGGCTAGGCATGATAGTTCGGAAGCCACGCTCAGATTCTAGTGGATACAAGCGGTTTGCTTCTAGTTTCTCGCCTCCAGACAAATGCGTCCAAATTTGCTCGGCCATCACGCTCCTACTAAACAGACAAACACATTTGAAAATGACAAAAGTCTTAACCAGAAGGAAGTACAACTAGACAGTAGAGGCATTTTATGGAAAACAAAAGAGGAGAGAGAGGAGAAGGAGGAGGCAGTAAATAAAATGATCACTTAGTGAGAGGCAATTGTGCTCGATGGGAAAACCACTGTTTCAGACGAGAGTTCCTAACTCTGAAGTCAGGGAACCCAAGGGACCACCAAGCATTTTTCTTGGGGTCTTTAGGTTTTCCAAACATCAAAATTGTAATGAATTGCAGTGCAATACATAAGACGAACATTTTTTAATTGTTTTGTATTTCTGTTTGTTTGTTTTTTGACACATATTTTTTCATTATTATTAACATGGAAGACAACCTACGAACTATTGGTCTATATATTTTTTTTTTATTCCACCACTCATATGAGAGAGAAAAGCATTTGGGGATAATGTCCTGGCTTGAGATACAAAATTGGAGCAGCAGAATGAAAGAAAGGGACGGGAATCATCAACCCAAGACAAAGTATGAAAAAAAAAGAAAAAAATAATATCACTATCTATTAAGTAGAAGCACCACGTAGGAAATAAACAGGCGGAGCATATATGAAGGTAAAGTCAGGTTCAGTAACATATGGGGTCCTGTCCAGGATGGGAGTAAGCGATCACTTCAGCGGACCGAGTCACAAAGGCAAGGGTACGAACAAACGCAAACTTTGCGAGGAGAAGTAAAGCTAACCTGCCCGAGATTGAAAAGGGATGTGCCTGGAGGTAGTGGAAGACGAGGAGGAGAAAGAGGAGGAGACAAGGCGGGACTGGAAGTGCGTTTGGCAGAGACAGGGAAGCAGAATCACGTAACAGGAAGAAACAGACTCAAAAAGAAACAAGAGACAGAGGGGAAGAGCTGATAGAAGTGGAGGCAACTTCGGAAAAAAGAAACACGAGATGCCAAGTGTAGAGAAGTAGAGGAAAATAAAAAGCGGAAAGAGGAAGAGGGGGAGGAGTAAAAGGAGAGGGAGGAGGAGGAGGAGGAGGAGGAGGAGGAGTTAAGTTAGCATGAAGATGGGCGGGGATAACGCAAAGGACATCAAGGCTTGTTAACCAGATGAGGCTGTAGGAGCTCCGACTGATTTTCTTTCTCTCTCTCTCCCTTTCCCACTGATTTGTGTTTTACAGAATTAACCACATCTTTGTTCAAAGACCGAGATACACACCTGACTCGAGGTACGAAGTTATTGAGAATTTCCACATTTGTCCAGACAACTTTCACGGAGCTTTTTATTCAGCCGCGACACCTTAGAAAGGAAAGTGATGTAACTATTTTGTTTAGCCCTTCCACTGTTATTCGATATATATGCATTTCTTATGGCTGCCTTTGAATAGCTTTATTCAACCAAGGGAATCTCCATGAACTGGAGGATAATTATGAGTTATTGAAAGCATACAAGGAGCGTGTAGCTATACCATTGCAGCCTTTTCGAGACTTAGTAGTCTACATAACGATGTCTTCATCTCACAAAGTTTTCGTAGGAATATCAATGAATATTTGCAGAACATATGTACGTACATACATACATGTATATGTACACACACACACACACACACACACACACACACACACACACACACACACACACACACACACACACACACACACACACACACACACACACACACACACACACATATATATATATATATATATATATATATATAACTGTATGTATATATATATTTAATATAATATATACACACATATATATATATATACACATATTATATATAATATATCTATATATACGTGTGTGTGTGTGTGTGTGTGTGTGTGTGTGTGTGTGTGTGTGTGTGTGTGTGTATTATTTCGTCTGATAAATTCTTAGGGCAGTTTCATTTTATATTTGCAGGGCTGTTTTTTGCCCCTCCTGTGTGCGCAAAACGACAAGTGACTTGAGAGACCATTCTACAAACGAGGAAATGACTCAGGATTAAGCATCGTAAGGACGGGGCTCAGGAAAGACCGAAAAGATCGTATGCTTAAATGTAAACTATCAAATCTCAGATTATACCAGAGAAGAGGAGAGGAGAGGAGAGAAGAGAAGAGAGGAGAAGAGAAGAGAAGAGAAGAGAAGAGAAGAGAAGAGAAGAGAAAAGAAGAGAAGAGAAGAGAAGAGAAGAGAAGAGAAGAGAAGAGAAGAGAAGAGAAGAGAAGAGAAGAGAAGAGAAGAGAAGAGAAGAGAAGAGAAGAGAAGAAAAGGGAAAAGAGAAGAGAAGAGAAGAGAAGAGAAGAGAAGATAAAGATACTAGTACATAGAGAAAGAGAGAGAGAGAGAGAGAGAGGGAGAGAGAGAGAGAGAGAGAGAGAGAGAGAGAGAGAGAGAGAGAGAGAGAGAGAGAGAGAGAGAGAGAGAGAGAGAGAGAGAGAGAGAGAGAGAGAGAGAGAGAGAGAGAGAGAGAGAGAGAGAGAGAGAGAGAGAGAGAGAGAATAAAGAAATATGTAGACTAAGCAGCAAAGGTAGTATGTGAGAATTATATAAAGAAACGCATATTCGTATATTACCCTTGAAGGCTTTCATTATAAGTAAATAAATAAGTAAACAAATAAATACATGAATAGACAAATAAATAAATGAATAGATAAATAGATGAATAGATAAATGAATAAATAAATAAGTAAATAAATAAGTAGATAAATGAATAAATAAATGAATAAATGAATAAATAAATGAAAAACAAATAAATAAATAAATAAATAAATAAATAGGTATATCAATAAATAAATAAATAG
>NC_134786.1:7435969-7438469 GCF_046742065.1 Oratosquilla oratoria
CTATGAATAGAAGTGGCCCAAGAACGGAACCCTGAGGAACTCCACTTGCAACACTTTTCCATCCAGAAGTTTTTCCATTTAAAACAACTCTCTGTTTTCGACCTTTCAACCAATTACTAGTCCAACCTAATAGGCTACCACTTATTCCATGCAAAGCTAATTTAGTAAGTAGTCTTTCGTGTGGGACGGTATCAAAAGCTTTTGCAAAGTCTAGATATATTAAATCTATATTGTTTCTTTTGTCATAATTCGAGATAACTGTGTTGTAGAATTCGAGTAAGTTAGTCACGCAAGAACGTTTCCGTCTGAAACCATGCTGGCTATCATTTATCAAACGGTTACTTTCTAAATTATATTCGATAGCATCTCTGATGATAGTTTCCATTATTTTTCCTACGATTGAAGTCAAACTTATAGGCCTATAGTTATTTGGTTTCTTTTTGTCACCTTTTTTGAATATGGGAGTAACGTTAGCTAGCTTCCATTCTCTTGGGACATCTCCGGATATGATGGATTTCTTGAAAATAATTTCTAATGGAACAACAATCTCATTTTTAATTTCCTTTAAGATTCTTGGATGCCAACCGTCAGGCCCTGGTGTTTTATTAACTTTGAGTTTGTCTATACACCTTTTAATTTTTTCTTTTATTATATTTACCGTAGTAAGTTTACCCCAGACTTTTCACAGGTTTCAGTTTGGAGTTCACTTTGAGGTGTTTCGTTTACGAATACCGAGCTAAAATAATTGTTTAAGATATTACACATTCCTTCATTTGAATATTCAAGTTGACCGTCAGCAGATGATAGTGGACCAATGTGATTCCTAACAACCTTTTTATCTCTAATGTAACTATAGAATTCTTTGGGATTCTCTTTGGATTTATCAGCGATGTTCATTTCGTATTGTCGTTTTCTTTTTCTTATTGTCTTTTTTAAATCTCTCTGTATTGAAACATAACTTTCATAGTCATTAGGTGCACCCGAGCATTTATATTTCTTATAAGCCTGTCTCTTTTTAGCAATACTTTTTTCAGTTTCTTTGTCATACATACATACATACATACATACATACATACATACATACATACATACATACATACATACATACATACATACATACATACATACATACATACATACATACATACATACATACATACATACACACACACACACACATACATACATACATACATACATACGTACATACATACATACATACATACATACATACATACATACATACATACATACATACATACATACATACATACATACATACAGACAGACAGACAGACAGGCTGAACTAAAAGATAAATGAATCCTCTTTTTCTTTTCCTCCTCTTCCTCCTATATCGCTTCCTTTCTTCCTCCTACTTCTTCTCCTCCTACTCCTCCCCCCTCCTTCGTTTTGCCTTACTCTCCTCCTCTCTTTCCGTCCCCTTCTTCTTTATTTCTCTATATCCTAATTCTGGTTTTCTCTCTTTTCTTCTCTCTCCTCCTCTTCTTCTTCCTCCTCGTCCTCTTCCTTCTTCTCCTGATTGTCTTTGGCCACTTCCTCTTATTCTTCCTCCCCGTTTTCTTCTTCTTCCTCCTCCTCCTCCTCTTCCTCCTCCTCCTGTCTCTCTTTCTCCTCCTCCTCCACTTCCTCCTGTCTCTCTTCCTCCTCCTCCAGTCTCTCTTCCTTCTCCTCCTGTCTCTCTTCTTCCTCCTCCTCTTGTCTCTCTTCCTCCTCCTCCAGTCCCTCTTCCTCCTCCTCCTCCTCTTCCACCTCCTCCTCCTCCTCCTCCTCCTCCTCCTCCTCCTCCTCCGCGCTATCAATCTTGACAGGTTGGCCTTGCCTCTTCTCCTCAGACTTTGTGTTTGTTCGTATTTTTGCCTCTGTGACGTCGACTTTGCCAAGTAATCGTTCCTTCTCTGGAGTCCACCCTAGGCTCTAGTCTTTTGATGCCTACCTCCCTTCTGATGAATAGATAGATAGATAGATAGATAGATAGATAGATAGATAGATAGATAGATAGATAGATAGATAGATAGATAGATAGATAGATAGATAGATAGATAGATAGATAGATAGATAGATAGATAGATAGATAGATAGATAGATAGATAGATAGATAGATAGATAAATAGATAAATAGATAGATAAATAGATAAATAGATAAGTAGGTAGGTAGGTAGATAGATAGATAGATAGATAGATAGATAGATAGATAGATAGATAGATAGATAGATAGATAGATAGATAGATAGATAGATAGATAGATTGATAAATAGATAGATAGATAGATAGATAGATAGATAGATAGATAGATAGATAGATAGATAGATAGATAGATAGATAGATAGATAGATAGATAGATAGATAGATAGATAGATAGATAAGTAGGTAGGTAGGTAGGTAGATAGATAGATAGATAGATAGATAGATAGATAGATAGATAGATAGATAGATAGATAGATAGATAGATAGATAGATAGATAGATAGATAGATAGATA
>NC_134786.1:7460969-7478469 GCF_046742065.1 Oratosquilla oratoria
GTCACGCAAGAACGTTTCCGTCTGAAACCATGCTGGCTATCATTTATCAAAAGGTTACTTTCTAAATGATGTTCGATAGCATCTCTGATGATAGTTTCCATTATTTTTCCTACGATTGAAGTCAAACTTATAGGCCTATAGTTATTTGGTTTCTTTTTGTCACCTTTTTTGAATATGGGAGTAACGTTAGCTAGCTTCCATTCTCTTGGGACATCTCCGGATATGATGGATTTCTTGAAAATAATTTCTAATGGAACAATAATCTCATTTTCCATTTTCTTTAAGATTCTTGGATGCCAACGGTCAGACCTTGGTGTTTTATTAACTTTTTCTATACACCTTTTAATTTTTTCTTTTGTTATATCTACCGTAGTGAGTAAGTTTAACCCAGACTTTTCACAGGTTTCAGTTTGGAATTCACTTTGAGGTGTTTCGTTTACGAATACCGAGCTAAAATAATTGTTTAAGATATTACACATTCCTTCATTTGAATATTCAAGTTGACCGTCAGCAGATAATAGTGGACCAATGTGATTCCTAACAACCTTTTTATCTCTAATGTAACTATAGAATTCTTTGGGATTTTCTTTGGATTCATCAGCGATGTTCATTTCGTATTGTCGTTTTCTTTTTCTTATTGTCTTTTTTAAATCTCTCTGTATTGATACATAAGTTTCATAGTTATTAGATGCACCCGAGCACTTATATTTCTTATAAGCCTGTCTCTTTTTAGCAATACTTTTTTCAGTTTCTTTGTCGAGCCACTTTGGGCGAGCCTGATTTGGGGGACGTCTGTCCTTAAAAGGAATGTAAGTTTGAATCATCTTAGTGAGCGTATTTTGAAATATTTCCCACATCTGATCTACAGGCCTTTCGTTTAATTTTGCCTCCCAATCTGTAAGCTGGAGCTCCTGACGTAGTCCTATGAACTGAGCTTTACTGAAATCGGGTATTTTAGAAGCACAAGTATCTATTCTAAAATTGTTTAGGAGTTTGAATCTGACTAAGTTGTGATCGCTATTTGCAACAGATTCACCGACTTCTACATCACTTACCATGCTTTCACGGCTAGTGATCAATAGATCGAGTAAGTTTCCATATCTTGTGGGCTCTTTTACATGCTGAATTAAGTAATTGTCACCAAGAAAATCAATCAAGCGATTACCTATATGGCCATGTTCAAGGGTCATCCAATCAATGTCAGTAAAATTGAAATCACCCATTATCAATAAATCCCGGTTGCAGAAACTAGACAGTTCTTGAAATAACAGTTTGTCGTCTGCTAATGATAATGTCTTTGGCCTATATATTACACCTATATTAATTTTTTTGTCCATTTGTTTGGGTTAACTCAACCCACAAACTATCATATGCATCCTGTTTCACTTTCTCTAAAATACAAGCATGAACATTGTTTTTAACGTACAATAGAACACCCCCACCTTTCTTGTGGTTTCTATCCTGATGAAAGTGTTTAAATCCCGCAATATTAAATTCAGCTTCGAACTCTGTACCATTTAACCATGTCTCAGTTATTCCTATCATATCGAGATTTTCGCTTTTGACATACGCCTGTATTTCTTGAAATTTGTTCCTAATACTACGAGCATTAAAGTACATCGTTTTAAGAAACTCGTGATTATTTCTTTTTGACACATTTTTAGTTTCAATATCATGTCTTATATTATCATTTTGTTTTTTATTTATACCTTGCTCTATATTATTATCATTTGGTCCTTCATTGACATTCAATGCCTCATTAACATTTCTCCTATCAAAATTAACATTTCCCCCATCACGGACATCTGGTCGATCACGGTCATCCGATCTCTTTTGTACATTTTGTCCCCCTACGTCACCGTGATTCACGCCGGCCTCCCATCGTTCAGTGACATTATGTCCGGCATCCCTTTCTAAAATTATATTTTGTCTAGTGACATTATATCCTACCGTGATATTTTCCTCTACTATAATTACATCCCATCGTGATCTTTTGTCTTCCACTGTCATTACATCCTATCTTGATATTTTGGCCTTCATTGACATTCTGTCCGGTATCTCTTCCTAAAATTATATTTTGTTCTTCACTGACATTATATCCTACCGTGATATTTTCTCCTCCATTATCATTACACACACACACACACACACACACACACACACACACACACACACACACGCACACACACATACACACACACTCATATATATATATATATATATATATATATATATATACATATACAAAATTAAGTCAAGTCACTTGTTACGTGGTAGTGGAAGTTCGAGTGCTTAGCTGTATCATGTATCAATTTCTGTATGTATGCCTCCTCGGAACTTCTCGATGTTGATGTGTTAGAATTAAAGTGAATTGTGGTTGATAAATGTATCTATGTGTATATATATATATGTATATATATATATATATACATATATATATATACATATATATATATATATATATATATATATATATATATATATATATATATATGTCACACGAGAATGCTAATCAAAATTTCACTTATTCATATCGGAAATGTAATTGAGTTGTAACGTTTTCAAAACTCGAAAGCGGGTAGATTCAGCTATTCGTATTTTCTTTTTCGTAAGTGCTTGTGACTACCGCTATTGGAAGAATATCTCCAGAATATCTTCACTGTGCCTGTGTAAACCAGTTCCCACCAGATCAGGTGATTTTTTACTCACGTAAATTAACAGAACCTGCTACGATTCGAAGTCAGAACTCGTCTGTAAAAGGGGTTATTCTATCACTAGAGTTCCCCAAGAGCAGTGGAATGATAGAGACTGAATCTTTTGCTCTTATCATGTATACCAGTATTATAAACAGGTAAATTCTAGTGATGGACGATACCAACATTTCTTACGATTCTGATACGAGTTGCGATACTGCATTAAACTTCCGATTCCGATACTACTCCGATTCCCACACTCGCATTGGTTATAATTCAAGGTTTTTTCCAGGCCATTGGAAACAAATACTTTATGAACAAAGTACACTTAGTAATCATTTATCGGAATCGGAAGTTTAGAGGAGTATCGGCACTCGTATCGGAAACTTTAAAGTGTAGATGTCGTCCATTCACTAGTAAATACATTTATACAATTAAGTTGGCTCGTGTTTGCCGATCTAGGGCAATACCAACATTTTTAACGATTCCGATACTGCATTAAACTTTCGATTCCGATACTTTACCGATTCCGATACTTCTCCGATTCCCACACCTGCAATGGTTATAATTAAAGGTTATTTCCAGGCCATTGGAAGCAAATACTTTATGAACAAAGTACATTTAGTAATCATTTATCGGAATCGGAAGTTTAGAGGAGTATCGGCACTCGTATCAGAATTGTTAAAAGTGTAGCTGTCGTTCATTCACTGGTAAATACATTTATACAATCAAGTTGGCTTATGTTTGCCGATCTAGGGTCTGAAGTTCTTCCATAAATTGATTGTTACTGTTTCTTTGAGTTGACAACCGCGCCTTATTGTGAGTAGAAAACGGTCCTTGGTTTCATAAATCTCTCAAGAAAGAAATATTGCACTAATGTCTGCTTTCTTTTGCATTACACTCTTTCTATGTCACTAACGAGTATTACGAACACGAAGGAAGCATTTCTCTGTAGTCACCTTTCCATATGTCAAAAAATAAATATAAGTTATTGAAAGGAGATTTCTTGTGTCCAGTCTGGTGATCGAGTGCCAACCTCTCAGGGCTGCACCACTGGCTGGAGGTGAGAATCGTCATAAACTTAAGAAACGCACGGTCGGAAGACGGTTCCCTCCCGCCTGTCCCTCAAGAATATCACAATCAGGTGCCTGTTTTGCCTAAGTTCCTCTTCATATGCATAAACACATTAACAATCCTATGGTTAAAACACACAACGAATCAGATTCGCGAAGCAGAAGATACGGTTATACACCAACCTTGAGAACTTCGTTTCTTTTCTCCCACAACAGAGTGCTCTTGAAGGATACTACGTCCAGTGCGGCGTACACAAAGCTCAGACTACGGTAGACTCAAACGTGGTGGCGTTGTTCATATACCTCGATTGAAACCCCTCCTTGCGCTGTTGCCGCGGTTTTTCCCAGACGCCTCAAGTCGACTTTTCCTATTTCTTGTCGTTATTCCCTTCTTGGAAACTGTAGCTCTCTTAAACTAATGTTCTCGTTCTTTGACGTCAGAGCGGTCTGTTGAGCGACTTCCGTGGGATCGTAAAAAGATTCTCGAACATATTATTCACATATAATTCAATTTGGATTAATGGCATACAAATTCGGTTTTGAATGAGGACTGTTTGTGAAAGATAATTATATCTTTTTTGGGGGGTATTTATTTCGAATTTTAGGCACTTACGATGGAGAGTATTTTTCAGATGTGCATCTAATTTGTTAGAGATTTACGAATGATACATAGCTAATCCTGGAACCATATTAGACAAATTAGATATTTATTGTACATCAGGATGCTAACATTTCCATTCTCATTTCTTCTTTACCAAAACTTCCTTCAAAGAACCGGCGCAGGAAAATCTTCCAACCCCAAGAAAAAAAAGAAGAAAAAAGAAAGTGGGGATGGAAGAGGGAAACTAGGCCCTATCCTGGGCGTTAAGTTTCCCATCAGGAAATCCCGTGTGGTGTGGCGCGGTATCATGAAGGCCAGGGGTGAAGGCAGAGGAATGATACGTCGTGATGTTTACCATCCTGTGCTCTGAAACACTCTAACATCTCCGTTCTGTGGAGAGTATTGATGGGTACTCTATCAAATGTTGTATGGATATCCTAGTTACTGGAGTCAACTTTATATCCGCTATGGGCATTCGGGCCTCCGAAAGCAGGAAAATTCCAAAAGGGTTCCGGGTACAGTGACGTCATGGGGGAAGTACCTGGGCCTGGTCGTTTTCTAACAAATTGAGTCTGGAGGTGGTGGTTGGAGGCAGTGGTGAAAATGAATGTATGTATTAAATTCATACCCAGTGTTTATGTTCGGAAGTCATAATAAATGTTCCCAAAAGCACAGAGGAGTGAACACACAAAAAAGGAAATTAAGAAGTGGGTGTTTGTCAGACCCCTACGGCAGGGCTGCCGTTTCGTAGAATTTACTACCAAAGCGTAGAAAAATAGCAGCATGTGGCAGCTACGGGAAGAAAATTTTTCTACATATCAGCGGGCTGTTCAAAACATATAAAAACTCAAGCTGTTGTTTAAAAACCATATAACTAGTTATCAAATAATAAATGGTTCATCAAAGTATATGACTTTTATTAGTAATTATGTTACTTATGATAAAATATTGTACCCCAAAAGATACGTTTTTACGGTGTAGAAAAAATTCTACGCTTAAGTTTCAGGTTTCTTCTTGCGATGATAATATAAAAAATATTTTTTATATTTTACAGAATATGTCAGGGCATGAGGGCCTTATATACATTCAAGAATATAAGAAATAAAAAAACTAGAACCAACATTTTGTCAAAGTTTGACAAATATGTCTTACTATGGAAGTGGGCACACACCCGAGAAAAATGTATGCCCCGTTATGGCAACACTCTCCCATTGTAAAAGTGTAGAAAACGCGGCAACCTGCCCTACGGCTCACCCTCTCTCCCGCTACCGCCTTATACAATAGCTGACAGGAAGCATTCTAAGAAACTTCTTTTAAGGACCATTTACACGGTCAAACAGTTTGACAAACCCGGCTTGTCAGACAAGCGTTTGAAGTGATGTTTGACCGTGTGAATGGGGTATTTGGTCTTCAAACACGTTTGTCGAACGTGTTTGACAACCAAATACCCTGTTCACACGGTCAAACATCACTTCAAACACTTGTTTGACAAACCGGGTTTGTCAAACCGTTTGACCGTCTAAATGCCCCTTTACGTGTCCGCGAGGATGCAACAGGGAAAAATATGGCTGGTTTGTGTATCATTAACCTGTATATGTTTACATTCTTGTACCTTTTCGCAACATGCACTTCCGAGTATGACCCTCGTTTCATTGCCACAACCTCGTAAAGACCTCTGTTTGAGACAACCCTATACAATAAGTCTAATTATCCATGCAGGGCATATGACTCATACTTACTCGGCGTTTACACGCAAGTAATGTAACTACGATACTCAAGATTAAGAAAGAAACAAAAACGAGTAACGAGCTGGGAAAAACAAAAACAAAAATAAAACCACTGGCTTCCAAAGTCATGGCATTTCCCGTCTGCTTTGCTCACTGCTTTTCTCACGTGAAAAAATGACACACAAAGAAATTTGTTTGGTTTTAACACTTAATGCAACAATATAAGACTGATTCCTTAAACCTATAGTTTGTACCCAGGTTTACCTTTTAGTCCCATTGAGGTACAATAGACAGATATAAAGAATGGCAAGCGCGCGGGTTCAAATCCTGGTCACAGAGCAGAGGTTAGGAAGGACATCTACTCAGAGCAATTGTTCCCATCTGTCAAAGCAAATGCACTTTCCTAATGTGCATTCCCTGGGCAGCGAAGTTTGTGAATAAAACAGGATTAATCATCGTTTCTTTTTGCTGTACTATTATGGGTGGGAATGTTTTTGTGCCTTGTCCTTTTTGGCTACCCCCCTGGTAAGGGGGAAAAAAGGCCTTGGTATATGTATGTATGTATGTATGTATTATGAGACTGAGCATACATGAGCTTGTGTTGCACATTTTTCTTTTACATCTAAATTGCATCAAATTTCCATCTAATTAAGTGTAATTTATATTAGATTAAATCTGATATATTTACATCTAATTCAATCTAAGCTGATTGACTTACTGTAAATCTAAGTTTTAGATATCGACTTAATGTTTGAGGAAGGAAGTGAGAATCAAAATTCAAATAATACAGATGTAGATCTCTTGCCCTAAACATAATACCAGATGATATGAACAAATCTTGTTCATGAATTAATACTTTCTCTGTTATTGTAGGACTAAGTTTCTAGGTAGCTGGCTGGTTAGTACAGAGTATACTTTTAAGGCCGAGACAGTTTATCTTACACTGGAGTCACGTTTTCTCGTTTGCTGAAGATATGTCCTTGTTTTTGTTTTTGTTTTTTTGTTTTTGAGTTCCACGGTCGGGGTTTCCCCCTTGTGGGTGTTCATAATTATGGGCTTCGCACCGAGCTGTTCCTTTGGCTGAGTGTATTTATGAGATAATTTCAAGGGATATTTTACCAAACGGGGAAGTATTCTTTCTTTCTTTTTTTATTGTTACCGACTCAGTTTTGCCGTCACCTAGAGAACGTCGCTTTGTTCTTCATGTGTTCATTGGTAATCAGTCTATCAATCATTGTAATGGTATACATTTATGAAAAACTCTCTGCTCGCTACCAAGGATATGCCAGTTAGCTGTGAGGCCCTGCAGATGAAGAGTGAACTGAACTTTATCTCATCTTCCGCACAAGATCTATTAGAGAAATTATCATCTTTAAATCTACACGATCCTTGTAGTCATAAAATAATAAGCCTACCCATCAACATCAAGGTGCCAGCACTCGAAGAGAATTCACTTATAAACACACAATTAAGTACGTGAACAAGACGTCTATCTTGGAGTTCTTTGGGTTTTGCTCATATTGCAGAATTCGAGGGTTTGTACGACTGATGTGGAAGTACATCTCGGTAATGCTCGTGTAGCATTCTTGTAAAACGTGTCCAAATTCTCGCGCGCAACATCGGCTGCCATATGTACGATGCATCACACTACCCGCATTATAAAACATAAAAGTCATTGCTGTATTACTCTTTCTCTTTTACTCTGAGTAACAATAAATGCAGAAATCGTGATCAAACCAGTTCACAGAATCCGAGGGTAAATCATGTAAAACTACAATATATATATATAGATAGATATATATATATATATATATATATATATATATATATGTATATATGTATATATATATATATATAACCAAGACGCCGACGCCGGAATCCTCGCGTCCCCATTCGCCCCTCATGACGCCTACGTAGGGGTCATAGTACCTTAGAAGTTAATTCTGTAGTTTAGTCACTAATTCCATGAAAACATATTATCTATATACTAATCCAGATCCTATTGAAGACGCAAAAAATATATTGACGACTGATCACACTATATTTATTAATTTTATTATTCGTTTTATATATATATATATATATATATATATATATATGTATATATATATATACATATATATATATATATATGTATACATATATATATATAAATATATATATATATACATATATATATATATATATATATATATATATATATATATATATATATATATTTTTTTTTTTTTTTTTTTGCGGGGAGAGGGCAAACTCCAAAATAAGTAAAACATTTTAATTTCAAGAAAGAATTACTGTCAACTTACTACACACACTTTAGGATCTATTTCCATATGCCCCTCGTTTTATTTAACCGTTTGCCACGAGATAATTCTAGATATCAATCATAAGCTGTGAGAAGACAGTAGTACCATCTTAATTGAAATATAAATATAAATTAGTAAATAACGATGATAAAGTAAAGATAATATATATATATATATATATATATATATATATATATATATATATATATATATATATATATATATACAGTACATCTACAGCAAGACCGCTTCACTTAATCGGCGACCTCCCCTCTCCACCCCTCATGTAGAGAAACAAAGACGGGGAGAAATTAAAAATATCATTCACATAAGCACCCCCTATCCCTCATTACTCCCCTCCTTGCACAACGGTATCATCCATACGCATTCTCCACTCATCTCTATCTCCTACCTTCTCCCTTCCTTGCTCAGCAGAAATTCCCCTCTTGCTCAACACCCCTTTCACCCCATCCATCAACCTCATCCTCGGTCATTCCTGCAAGTTCACATCCCCCACCTATGCTTTCCACACCTCTTTTACTAATTTTTCATCACTCATTCCTTCCACGGGTCCAAACCATCCCAAAGATATTTCATTCTGTAATCTCCTTTTCCACTCCCTCTCTCCTCCTCACCTGTTCGTATCACACCTTCCATCCCAGCAAGAAAACGCGTACATCCAATTGTCCAAGACCTGCTAACCCGGCTACAGAGACGACCGACTCCTCTTAGGTGGTTAACCAACAATATTGCTGGAGTGTCCATCCCTGTCGCCAGAACTATATATATCACATTCATTCGATCAGTGGTTGATTACCTCTCTCCCGCACTTAGTCAGCTTTCCAAAACTACTTTGCAACCACTTGAAAAATTCCAAAACCAGGCAATGAGGCTCATCTTAGGCTGCCCTACCACAACCAGGATCGTCAATATGCAGCAAGAACTTCGCCTACCACCACTTATCTCCCCACTTTTGTCACAATCCAGACCTCGATTGATTTGGCAGAGCCTCGACCTCAGCTTCGTCCCGGTGGCTGCTCACTGGTCCTTAACATCAGTTCAAACATTCGGAGGCTTAACATAAACATTTTAACAGAGAACGAGGACCCTGGCCTCCCACCTTGGCAGACACCCATGCCAACAGTCACCTATACTCCAACTACCAAGTCCGACCTACCACAGCTCCAGAAACAACTAGCCTTAGAAACTATCGCCGGTCTGTCATCTTCTTTAAATGCGGCCCATCATCTCTTCACTGACGGTTCTTTGCAAGAGGACGGTAGTGCTGGATGTGCTGTGTATTCCCCCAACATAGAGCCACCACTAGGGGGCTGGGCAGGCCGTCGACTCCCTAATTCGTCAAGCTCCACGTATTGTGAGTTGCATGGGCTCCTGGACGCTGTTACTTTGCTGACACGGACTGGAGAAAACGGCTTGATCATCTGCGACTCTCAGTCAGCCCTCCGTGCTCTTTCATCTACCAAGCCTGAACACCAACAAGTGGTAACACAAATAATGCGACAACTGGCCACAACTCACGAAAACTCTCAGAGGGTACACTTCCTGTGGATTCCATCCCATATTGAACTCCTAGGCAATGACACCGCTGATCGGCTAGCAAGGACAGCCTGTAGTATGGATCCACCAGCTGCCACTTCTACTACTGCCTTCCTACCTTCTTACAAGCGAATGGTAAGACAAGCTGCCTGCTCCCCTACTCGCCGCCGTAGCAATGCTGAGAGGGCTACAAGTGTATCCATCCAACACTACGAGAATTTTCTTCCTCTTCCCTATAAGTATAGACGTAATGGACTTATTGTGAGAAGACACAATGTTGTGAGTGCCCGACAGTGTGAGGCCCTACAGACCAGTGTGGCAAGTGGGTGAGACCGAAGGTGTACCGAGGTACTCATCGTGCAGGCTGTGCGACACCCCTAATGCCAACAGTCTAGAGCACTACTGCATTAATTGCCCCACGATAGCCCCTTTAATACCTCATCGACAATCAGTTCTTGATGTCTGTAAATATTTGCTTGAAGGTGATAAATTAGAATTAATCCTATTGCAGAACCCTCACTTTGGTGGATTTTAAAGTATACATAAATAAATCAGTCATGATTCGGAAATGTTTTAAGTATCACTAATAGTCTGTATATAGTTATCTTTTGCACTAGGTTTGTTGTTCCCTGAACATAATAACAAGGAATGTCTGTAGTATGGATCTGCCAGCTGCTACAACTATTGCCCTACTACAAATGGATGGTACGATAAGCCGCCACTTCCCTACACGTCACCGTGGTAATGCTGAGAGGACTTCAAGTGTAACCATCCAACACCACAAGAATGTCCTTCCACTTCCACATGCATACAAACGCAGCGAACTTCTGGTGAGACGACACAGTGTTATACGTGCCCGACGCAAACCCGGCTACCGCACGATGTAGACGGGTGAGACCAGAAAGGTGCCGAGGTACACATCGTGCAGGCTGCGCTACACCCCATATGCCAACAACCTTGATACCTCATCGACGATTACTTATTATTATATGTAAATATTTGCCAGAAGGTGATCACTGTATATATTTTTGTATCACCCGCACTAATGGGTGATAAACTACAAATAATTCCTTCAGTTATGATTCGAGTGTGTCCTGTGTGTCACTAGTACTCTGTACATAGCTACACTTTTGTACTAGGTTTGACGCTCCTTGAGCGTAATAAATTTATTAAAACAAAAATCCTCCTCACCTCCTCGCTTCTCACTCTATCCAACCTAGTCTCTGCCCCATACAATGCACACAGGAACATTTGTTATTGATATGAACCAACTAAAACAAACATCATGGTTATTTTTTATCAACATTTACTTGGGAACTATGAACACATTTTGAACACGTTTATTAAAGCATTATGTCTGGTTTTAGTGCAGTGCAAAACACTTGTAAATATGGTCTTTTATGGCCATGACATCACAGGAAATAAGATGTTTGTCATAGGTTTCTTATACATTTGTGTGTGTGTGTGTGTGTGTGTGTGTGTGTGTGTGTGTGTGTGTGTGTGTGTGTGTGTGTGTGCGCAAGCAGCGGTGACTGTGACAAATCGCGATTTTTTCCTTTTATTTTTTCTCTTAAAATTTGCCATTTTCTCTGTAGTAGTTCCTTTGCTTATTCTGTCTAATCGAACATTTTTAAATACATTTTTTTAATGCATAACCAACGAGATGAACGTCAGATAGGGTGGTCTCCCTGACTCTTTTCTTCATAAACCGCAAGCACCCTCACCTGGAAGTGCACCCTCGGTGGGCTGACAGTCGGTTCCCGGACTGGGCCCAATATTTCTACCAACACTGTATTCTTCACACCATCTCACATATGGAAGCCTAGTAACTGGTAACTGCTTTCCTTGACTGCTGGTGAAGCAAACAAGGTCATCATATTAAAACAACAGGGCAGGACTCGCAGTAATGGATTTAAATTGGACAAATTTAGATTTAAGAAGGAAATAGGCAAGAATTGGTTTACTAATAGGGTGGTCAACGAATGGAATAGACTTAGTATACATGTAGTGAACGCTGAAACTATCGGTCGTTTTAAAAAACGGTTAGACAACTTTATAGATGGGGATACAAGTGGTAATGGATATGGAACTGCCTAGTGTAGGTCTTCTAGTCTCCTTCATTCTTATGATATATTATGTCCTCTTTTAAACAGGTGACATATGAGAAGTCCCAGGGCCATTACTAGTTACTATCGTGCTTTTTTTTTTTTTTTTTTTTTTTTGTGAACTGCAAGTTTTCAATCTAAGATACTCAGAGTTACAATTAATTTTATTATACTCGTGAACTGCTTATTTAGAAAATACTTAGTGATCTTATTCGGTTAGTCAAGTTGTTTGTATGATAACAAAGGATGGGGATGCTGGGGGACTTTGCATGGTTAGGTGCGTTGCATTCATTGTGGTGGTTTGCTACGTCTCGGCTGTGTTGTCATGCACATTAATTTCAACCTTCAAATGTTGCACACTCATCATCGTTCGTTTTCCATTATATTTAGTTCTGCATTTTTCATTTATTTCTCCAATATTCGTAGTTTTCATCTGTGCACAGACTTTCCACTCCTTTTCTTCATGCAGTCTTTTTCAAGTGTGTTTTTCAATTCCCATTTTTTACATTTCTCTTCATCTTTCTCCCCTTGTATCTCCCAGGATTCTCAATCTCGCCTTCACATTTATTTATTCATTGTACGTGCAGGTTCTCTACTCCTTTTCTTCATCGAGTCTTTTGTGTTTGTGTTTTTTCATTCCCCTCTTTTACACTTATCTTCACCCTCTCCCCTCATACCTCCCAGGATCCTCAATCTTGCCCCAGGATCCTCAATCTTGCCTTCTCTAGCTCTTCTTTACGAAACTTCCTCAGCTGACTATGATCAGACCGGAGTCCTGTAGATCCCGGTGAAGAAAACAAGCCCAAGTCGCTTGTCGACGATCATGAAGACGAACGGACGGTTGAAGGAGAGACGAGGAGGAAGGCTGAGAGGTGTAATTACACCCGTGGCCGCTGCCGCTTCTGTTCCTTCTTCGGTCACGTCCACAACAGCCTTGTGGACAATGTCGGCCGCGTTTCGGGTGAGTAATTTTGCGAATCCTGAGAGATTGCCGTTCCTAGAGAAGAGTTCCGTTATTCCTAGGGCTCCAAGTGCCTGGAAAAGAGAAAACACGTGAACTTTGCATGCGCTTGTATATACATGTGCTTACATATACAGTACAGCAAACACGGTGTCAGACGTAACATCTCTTGTACGATTAACCTACTAGGATTTTGTAAACACATCCATCTCAAACTGCGACAAAAGAAACAAAGTAGATTTATCATATCACGATATTCTATTTTCTATACTGTTCTGCATCCGAGCCAGATATGGACCAAAAGGTCTCTTGTCGGTATGTTCCGCCTTTATAATCCTTTGTAATATAACGTGTAATGTTAGATTAGCATCTGGTTGAACACATTTTAAGAAATGGTCTAAGCGATAAACGTTTTATTTGCAAAAATGCTAAGAGTGGAGTCCCTCAGGGTTCCGCACTTGAGCCAGTTCTTGTTTGCTTACATTTCCTGTGACGTTTTACTTACTGCGGTGATCCTGTTATGTACAAGAATAAATCTAATGACGTCTTCTTTCATGACAGTTCTAATTCAGTACGAAAGTCCAAAAGACGAAGACTTAAATCTAACGACTTCTTCTTTCATGACAGTTCTAATTCAGTACGAAGTGCAAAAGACGAAGACTTAAATCTAACGACTTCTTCTTTCATGACAGTTCTAATTCAGTACGAAGTGCAAAAGACGAAGACTTAAATCTAACGACTTCTTCTTTCATGACAGTTCTAATTCAGTACGAAAGTCCAAAAGACGAAGACTTAAATCTAACGACTTCTTCTTTCATGACAGTTCTAATTCAGTACGAAGTGCAAAAGACGATGACTTAAATCTAATGACTTCTTCTTTAATGACAGTTCTAATTCAGTCAGAAAGTCCAAAAGACGAAGACTTAAATATCTAATGACTTCTTCTTTAATGACAGTTCTAATTTAGCCAGAAAGTCCAAAAAACGAAGACTTACCGCTTTCAGTTCGCCCTCAAGAGACTGTTCCATCCTAAATCTTGGGAATTCTAATATCATGCTCGTCTTGGAAAGACTCTTGATTATCGTTCCCAGGGTCTGCATATTGAGACTATCGACAACGCTGTCCACCGTTTTACCCGGCTTAGGCAAGATGGCCAGCATAGACATCGTAGACTTGGCGTATGGAAGCTCAAGGACTTCCACACCAAGGGTCGGGCTATCATCTGAGAAAAAAAAAAAAAAATGCTTAAACAATAAGACTTTCTAAGTCGACTTTAGACATCAACGCTCACCAGAAGCGTGGCATAGTCATATTCTTAATAATTCAAATAATCCCTTGTATCTTCTATAAACCATTCCCAGGAATCTATCATATGTTTGCTAGAAATTTAGAAGAGAGGAAGACTCTACTAACTTGTATGCGCGCGCGCGCGCGCGTGTGTGTGTGTGTGTGTGTAAGTGTGTGTGTGTGTGTGTGTGTGTGTGTGTGTGTGTGTATGTGTGTGTGTGTGTGTATGTGTGTGTGTGTGTATGTGTGTGTCTGTGTGTGTATGTGTCTGTGTGTGTATGTGTCTGTGTGTGTATGTGCCTGTGTGTGTATATGCCTGTGTGTGTGCGTATGAGTGTGTGTGCGCGCATGTATGTGTGTGCGCGCGAGTGTGTATGCGCAAGCGCGCGTGTGTATGTGTGTGTGCGCGCGCGTGCGTGTACATGTGTGTGTGCGCATGTGTGTGTGTGTGTGTGTGTGTATTTATGTGCGTGTATGTGCACGAGTATGTGTGTGCGTATATGTGTGTACAGTATGTGTATATGCACGTGTATGTGTGTATGTGTGCGTGTGTGTGCGTGTGTATGCGTATGTATGCGTGTGTGCGCGTATATATGTACGTGCACGTGTACGTGTATGTGCACATGCATGTGTGTAACTGTATTTGTACAGGTGTCATTGTTCTTAAATCCAACAATTCCCAACAATCTTATGTACATTCTATCTGACCTGATGCCAGGTCATTCCATTTCCTGAAACGTAATTAAAGGATAAACAATTCATAGGAGACAATAAACCTCTCATTATTTTTCCATTTGTTTCCAAACTACACACAATTGTATACTTACAGTAGTTGTAACGAGCAGAATCGGACATCATTTGAACTTTCCCACAAGGGGTTAGGGTTTGCGAACTGCAGAAGAAATCCGCCGGTTTCGTAAAACGTCTGTCAAACGGATCCTCCCAAGACCCCTTAAAGTAGACGGCGTTTATGAGGACGAGCAGGGCTCTGGCCACGTGGCTCGGCGTAACGAGTTCCCGGATGAGTCCTTTAGTTTCTTGACTCACGAAGCCGTTGATATCTTGAGCCACTGATACGGGGTTCCTGAAGTCCGTCTCCCTTATGTCACCAAACTCTCTTCTTCGGAAACATCGGTCAAGTTCTAGATTGTTGCTAAGGTACACTCTGTTCGCTTCGTTCAACTCAACTCCTGTTATCTTGGCAAGTCTGGACAAAAAATGAGCCAATTAGCTTCTGTGATATTTAGACGGAATGAGGGGACGGAGAGGGGGCGGAAGATAGGGATGAATGGAGAATGGCGGTGTATAGATAACACTGTGATGCAACGAAGGGAGGGGGGGGGTTAAGGAGTGGTTATGTATGAATGATATTTTGACGCGACCCAAAGGGATTTCTTCTACTCTCTCTCTCTCTCTCTCTCCCCCCTCTCTCTCCTTCTCTCTCTCCTTCTCTCTCTCCTCTCCCTCTCTCTTTTGCACAAGGGGAAGGATAAGGGGGGGGTCGCTGATCAAGAAAACCGGCCTTGCTGTAGATGTGCTGTGTCTTGCTGCATTCCTTCTGACCTGAGCAGTGTGCCGGGATGCAGGGATGACCCGTCATCCATGAGGAGCTAAGATGAGAGGAGGGAGAGGGTGGTGGATGGGAGTGGAGTGAATGGGAGTGATTACTTGTCTTTTGACTAGGCTACCCCCCTTGCAGGGGAAAAAAAGCCCTTGGTATATAGGTAGATGGATAGCTTCTGTGCTAAGAAATATCATGAATATAATGATATGCATGCACAGTCTAAAATAAAAAAGTTGAAAATATTTAAATAATGAAAGCAAATCAAGCGAGTAATGAAGTTAAGAAGAAAGTCATTGAGTTAATGAAGGCCCTTGGGGAGATAATTTTGAAAAAAAAAAAAAAAATCCTAAGTGGAACAAAGTACAGCGAAAGTATTATACGAACGATTGGGGTAGAGGACAGAGTATATTTGTGTGTGAATGACAACTGTGGGAACCAGATGTTCGTCGACCAAATTAGAAAATTTTGTGTGCAAAGAAAGACTCAGTGAATGAGTAGTGACAAAGAGGCTGAGAACGAGAGAAAAAAAAAATAGTACTGAAAACATAAATTAGAAGTAAGCAACAAAGTAATGAGAGGAACAGTAATCTAGAAGAACAGGAGGGAACTACGTATTGTTGGTAATGCCCATGACCTGGGCAGTGAGCAAGGGGTAGGGATGATCATTCATAAGAAACTAAGAAGAAAGGGAAATTGGTGATGGGTAGTAATGGGATGTTTGGTTCATGCATTTACTGGTATCCCTTGGGACTGCATCCCTCTTAAAGGGACTGGATCCATCTTAAAGGGACTGGATCCCTCTTAAAGGGACTAGATCCATCTTAAAGTCACTAGATCCCTCTTAAAGGCGCTGGATCCCTCTTAAAGGCACTGGATCCCTCTTAAAGGGACTGGATCCCTCTTAAAGGCACTGGATCCCTCTTAAAGGCACTGGATCCCTCTTAAAGGCACTGGATCCCTCTTAAAGGCACTGAATCCCTCTTAAAAGGGATTGTATCCCTCTTAAAGGGAGAGGAGACCTGTTGTCATATAGAATAGACGCAACGAATAAATATTACAGTTTTGTGCTACGAAAGAAGCGACGTCCCTCCCTTTGCTAAAATACATTCATATACATACGGATAGAGAAAAAATCAAGTTACAAGCTTTAGTGAACTAAGCTGGGAATGGCAGCTGGGAAAGGATTCGTTGAGGGGAGTGGGGTGGGAAAGAGTTCATAGTATAAGAGAGTCTGGATCCTTTCTAATGAAGATGGATCCCTCTTAAAATGCATTGGATCCCTCTTAAAGGGACTGCACCCCTCTTAAAGGGATTGGAACCCTCTTAAAGGGATTGGAACCCTCTTAAAGGGATTGGAACCCTCTTAAAGGGGTTGGAACCCTCTTAAAGGGGTTGGATCCCTCTTAAAGGGGTTGGAACCCTCTTAAAGGGATTGGAACCCTCTTAAAGGGGTTGGAACCCTCTTAAAGGGATTGGAACCCTCTTAAAGGGACTGCTACCCTCTTAAAGGGACTGCATCCCTCTTAAAGGGACTGCATCCCTCTTAAAGGGACTGCATCCCTCTTAAAGGGACTGCATCCCTCTTAAAGGGACTGCATCCCTCTTAAAGGGACTGCATCCCTCTTA
>NC_134786.1:7483469-7488469 GCF_046742065.1 Oratosquilla oratoria
GCCAATCAGAACGAGGTGGAAATACCGCAGGGAAAACCCAACAGATCCTGTACGACGCCTGTCCCCAAGGCGCACGTCCGTCCATTGTCGCTCTCACAACATTCCTTCCCGAATATCGACATTGCACCTTTTCTCCTGTTAACATGCATTAAAAGAGGCACATTCACAAGGCGGGGCACGTAATCAGTAGACACCAGCCACTGTCTCTTTTTCTCCATACCAAGGCACTTTAAATGACGAGTTCACTCCGAGGAACACCTCCCTTAGCTTACCTGGCACACAACTGAGGCTGGTTCTTCTCACAACCTGATTTTAATGCCGCTTGCGCAGTTGCCACTTTCATTTTTTTCTTCTTCTGAAGGCTTTGTCCAGTTTGCGATATTTACCATTAGTCCCTTGGAGTAGAAGGCGACTTAGGCTCTCGTGGATGTAAGTTCTTATAGCTTGACCTTGACGATAGGCACATCGTACAGTCTTGTCGCTGGCGATGGTACACTACGTAAACAAAAGGACCTGGCGGTATCTAGAATGAGAGGGAAAGTGCGGATTGGCACGAGAAAAGTTGATCAATGAAAGTTTATATAATCTCTAACATTGAGGGGATGATTTAAAAGAGATTAAAGTAGTCTGGCATCAGCCAGATAAAAGAAGAAGACGAAGAAGAAGAAGAATGGCATTTGTTGCCAAGCCTATAAAATTAAAGATTGAAAATTCCAAGAACCTCACTTGATGAGCAATTCGGTGAGACTGAATGACCATTGTTCCAGTAATTTGTAGTTTAATTCAGGATTTGTTTTGGTTACCAATAATCTAGTTCAAAATATACCCACAAAGTGAAATTAGTTGACTTTGTAATGTTACGCGTTTAATAATTTGCTGGCCTAGTGTAGTTTCGTTTGATTTGATAAAGAGTAATGAAATGACCACTGAAAGCAGTAATAATAGATGGCTCTCCTAGCACCTTACCCCTTAAATACTCGTCCTGTTGTTTTTCTATCAGTGTATTCAGTGTGACAAGTTTGTGCTATTCCCATAAATGTCTAGTTCAGCGTTTCTCAACCTTTTTACCCCTGCGTAACCTAAGAATTTGCATGTCTCAAGGAACCCCTGCGCAAAAAACAAAAAACAAAAAAACACATACCACATCTTTCTCATTTTATTTTCATCTTAATGATAGGTTATATAGGATGATATCTATATTACATTATCACAATAACCAAGAATATGTCGTGCGTGTTTAATTACATTACGTATATGAAATTAAATAAAAAATCAAAAGTGCATTAGCTTATCTCACTTGTTCTCACGGAACCCTTAGGGACCTTTTACGGAACCTTAGAGTTCCGGGGAACCCTGGTTGAGAAACGCTGGTCTAGTTCAATGCATACGTTTATGCGTATCCGGTAATACTGCTGAGAATGTATCCTACAGATGGTCACCCCCATAGGTGGTCAAGCTCGCTTATGAACCGGTCAGGTTGTTTGCGTCGTCACTTTCAATTTCCAGGTACTCGCTGTTACCAAGCTCCCAACCAACAGGGGTGCTGACTGATAGTCTAGACCTTCGTTTCTGAACCAGGGTTCCCCGGAACCCTAAGGTTCCGCAAAAGGTCCCTAAGGGTTCCGCGAGAACAAGTGAGATAAGCTAATGCGTTTTTTTTTTTTTCATATACGTAATGTAATTAAACACGCACGACATATCCTTGGTTATTGTAATAATGAAATGTAGACATCATCCTATCAAACCTATTATTACGATGAAAATGAAATGAGAAAGTTTTTTTTCCAGGGGTTTCTTGAGACATGCAATTTATTTTAAAGGTTACGCAAGGGTAAAAAGGTTGAGAAACGCTCTAGACTAGAGTCTAGAGTTCTGTCTAGAGTCTAGAAGGAACTCATTGACACGGGGCTAGTTTAGTGCTTGGTACAAGTAAATGTCGACACCAGTATATTTTGGCGGCAAGTTTATAAAATTTCAGTTGACATTGGTTAAAGAATTAGTTTACAAGTTGTTAGTACTAGTGACTACTAAAACTCCGTATCAACGAGGCTTTAGTGTGATCCTGAAGCGACAAATTAAACATTGGGTGGTTGTGGACTCTCCTGCTTTCTCTGTCAGACGGTGGTTGGACATTCCTATAAGGGATTGTGTGGAACGCGTGCAGTATTTGATGGATTTGTCTAACTTTCCCCGTGCTCACATCTAAATACACTACATTTTTTTGCTTGCTATACTTTATTTATTTGTTTATTTATTTACTTATTTATTCATTTATTTATTTATTTATTTATTCATTTATTTATTTATTTATTTATTTATTTATTTATTTATTTATTTATTTATCTATTTATTTATTTCATTTTACTTTATTTTACTTTATTTTATCTTATTCTATTTTGTTTTATTTTATTTTATCTTACTCTATTTTTTATTTTTTATTAGTCTTTTTTCATTTTATTTTATTCTTTTTTCTTATTTATTTATTTATCTATTCATTTTTGTAGACAGAGTGGTTTACACACTGTCGGAGTTGGTGCCCTTTGGCTATCGAAACGTCTCGTCGACTGCCTTGTGTCCTTATAAAAAAGAATCAAACTAGTATCTTTTTTTGTTTTGGTAACTTGTTTGCTAAGTGTTTATGCCAGTTCTTCGTCTACTTTTTGCATCTTTGGTAATTTTATGCACTTCCTCATTCCCTTTGATTCCTTAAACATTAGCTAAGATTTTTGTTAAGAAATTCATATTCATCTCAGGTCTGAGCATAATTAAAGGTTCTGTGGCTGGTGAAGAGTAGCTGTTAGCGATGATTATACAAAATGAACTCACCATCTTACCATTCCCCTCTCACGAAGTGGGAAGTGAGAAACCCAAGGAAGGGCAAGCCCTGCCAGCTCCGGTAAGCCTTTTTTTTTTTTTAGCCGATGTCTGGGTCATCTCCCCGAATGTCGGGAACCAATGTAGGAAGCCTGCAGCGAGTCCCGGGAATCGAACTTACGACCACTTACCACAGAGTTACCGCGCAGCCCAAATATAGCAATAGTGTTGCTTGTATCCCAATGTATGCAACTATTCTTTTGAATTGGTTGGACCTATTGGTGGTATTCTTAAAAAGATTATTTCCTTTCCAAGGATTTATATAAGATTTATATAAGGAAAGAATTTTTTTAAGAATACCACCGTAAGATTATTACGGTGATATTCTCAAAAAAAGATATTTCCCTTCAAAGGATTCATATAAGATTTATATAAGGAAATATTTATATAAGGAAAGAATTTTTTTTAAGAATACCACCGTATGATCCATTGAAATTGTGTACTTATTTTCGTCCTTGTGTTTCGTTGGATTTGGGTAGCACATAGCTTGTGCCACCACACGACTCGTGGCGCAGTGGTAGAGTTCCCGCGTGCCACTACGGCGGTCCGGGTTCGAATCCCGCCCAGGGCTGAAATTATTTCAGTATCACTGCACTGCGAGTCGTTACTCCAACTCTTGTGGGAGGGGAGTTGTGTGTGTGTGTGCGTGTAAGGTCACAACATTACCCATAGATCGGTTATGTATGAGCTCTGAGCTTTCTTCCGAAAGGGTAATAGCTGTAGATCACGAGTCCAACACGTGGTCCAGCCAGCTGTGTGCTTGCAAACTAAAGAGGGTATTACTAAATGCGGCTGTATGTATCAGCGCCTGGCTATTGTGCACCATTGCTTATATGCCAAAGTTTAGAAATAAGAACCGAAGGTTAACTTGTTGGAGATTATTTCTTCAGGGGCATGAGTTGAGTATTCAGCATGTAAGAAGAAAAATATTTTTTTTTTTATAAATAAATAAATAAAATAAGATAGAATAAAAGGACAACATAATTGTTGCAATTGTTCAGAGTGGAAGAACTGTTAACCGGCGAAGAATTTCCGAATTTCCTTTTCTGGGAGAAGGGGCCTTATAATACCTAATTGTATTTGTCTAATAGCAATAAACATAAAATGAGCTAGATTCGTGGGGCCCTGTCTCTTTTTCTAAGACGACCATTATCCACATTTAATGACCTAAATACTTTGGACTTTTGTTGGAGTCCTCATCTTCCATTTTGTTTTGCTTTGATTTTTCGTATTCAATTTGAGAATTCGGTGGGATCGCATTCAATATATTTAATAGCCTCTGTACTTCCTTCACTTATACAATTTTTTCACATAACCCGATTTTACTGTTTAATTTTCTTTACTCCACTATCTTTTTTTTTTGTAAAAACTGACTAAAGTATCTGTTCTTAATTTCAGCCACTAACTTTCTCTCTCTCTCTCTCTCTCTCTCTCTCTCTCTCTCTCTCTCTCTCTCTCTCTCTCTCTCTCTCTCTCTCTCTCACGTGTGTGTGTGTGTGTGTGTGTGTGTGTGTGTGTGTGTGTGTGTGTGTGTGTGTGTGTGTGTGTGTGTGTGTGTGTGTGTGTGCGCGTGTGTGTGACTCCTCTCTCTCTCTCTCTCTCTCTCTCTCTCTCTCTCTCTCTCTCTCTCTCTCTCTCTCTCTCTCTCTCTCTCTCTCTCTCTCTCTCTCATTGGTTTTACGTCAAGTATTCATCGGTGTTCAATGAACCTATCTCGGCAGAATTAGAATTTCATGCTAAACCGGTTTATGATTTTTTTTTTTTTTTTAGTTGAATAATGTTGAGGACTTCACTTTGATTTCCTTGTTTGTGTGTCTTCATATATAGTCATTTTATAAACATGTACACACTTTCTCATACATATCAGGTAAGGTAACGTAAAGAACCCGCGCCAGAGGGTACGTGACTGCGGCCGAAGCCGTTAGCTTTGACTTATGCAATTTAAGGACTGTTGGGGGAAGGTAACAGTCACTGCGGGGAATCTGAGAGAGTGCGGGATTCGAACCCAAAAATGAGTGCATGCGTGACAAACACGCCTACGAATATGTCATCACCACGCTCTGATAGACATATGTTAGCTGATACTATATTATTACACACACAAACTTGATTGATTGCTAATTGAT
>NC_134786.1:7493469-7495969 GCF_046742065.1 Oratosquilla oratoria
GATAACATATCTGTTTGTTTACAACTCTCGCAACCGCACATATATTGTTGACAGTGTTACAAATGCGGAGGTCCTGTCCATACATCTTAAAGCTCAGGACTTACAGGAAACGCCTCGTGAATTTCCTACACACCTCCTAACACGTCACTCTGTCAGCATTGAACCAGACTTGGCCAAAGAGCTGCCGAATGTCCACTCAGTCCGACGTTTCCACCAAAATGGTTTGCCCATCAACCTGGGGTGCCGCCGATTCCTCGCTTGTGTGGATGAACGGTTACCAGTTAGCCTTTAATTAAACGTGTACAAACATAGGAAAGTCTGTAGTTTTACTGCAGCTACCATTTTCTAACCATTAGGTGAGAAAGAAAACGGATATGAATAATACTAATTAACCATATAATGTCTTGGGGAGAGTAAAAGATCGTGCGTCAACGATTAATGTGCCTCAAACATGTATGCCTAAAATGTAAAAAAGTAGCAAATACGTAAGGTTAAGAGTTGTTAAACGGAACGTATGTGTCTTTTTACCGTCGTCAAATTACTTGCAATGATTTTCTGACACGTAAGACAATAAGCTTTTGTTGGATCTCCATCTACCTTTACCAACCATGGCTTGAATTCCTCCTTCTCCAGCCATGCATCTCTCAGCTTCCGTTTATTAGCCATGATATATAATCTGACGTAGATTATGAACTTTAAAATACATAAGTTCAAGATATGCATTCCATTTTCTTTGGAGTGCCCCCCATGCAGATGAATTTACTATAAAGGGGTAACTTTGTCAGATTCGGTACACTCATGAAAGACTACTTACTTGTGATACTTTGACTGTTTAGAGGACTATTATTTCGTGTGTGTTATGCACGCAGTAGTATTGGAGAAAATTAAATCAGTTGAACACACTAGCAGATAGGCAGGGCTCGTCTCGGAGTGATCCTTGAAGTGCGGCTATTAGGAAGGCAACCACAAAACTGACTAGTTCTGCTTCATAGTTCGAATGCATTTGGCCTAGGTTTGCATATTTTCTACAATAATTTGCTAGTGCACTGCACAGTTATGTTCAGAAATGTGTAAACATAGTAAGAAAAGATATACCCAACGTAAAAAGCTGAATTTTTCCATGGAGAATTTTATTCTACGTAAAGAGGAATTTGAAATTACCCTATTATGTCTGCTAAATATATTTGTAGTAAGCCATTCATCAATCAAATGAATAGAATTTGTTAATTACTTCTTATAACATCCGTATTAATAACATTTACACACTATAGGTAGTTATTATGTCGATCTTTTGCCAAGTGGCGAATGAGGAAAAAAAAGCTACAGGCAGTTGCCAGATGTCGTCATTAAGCTTCATTCCGCATAAAAAATTCTACGAACGGCAACACTGCCATCAACCGCTTGGTAGTGACTTGGAGCCTTGTACAGCCGCCACCACCACCACCGAGTGTCTACTTCAGTTTCCTACCATCCCCGCCACCCTTTGAGATTCGCAGGATGAAGGAGGAGCAATCGTGGTGTTTCCGGTGCTGGTATTGCTCCGCGGCCGAACGGTGTGTGTGGTGCACGGGGCCTCATGACTTCCGCACTTGCTTGCACCGTGCCCCAACCCACCCGCCACCGCACCAGCTGCTACTGCTGCCTCTGAACCGACCTCAATACACCCCCCCCCACCATCACCACCACCAGACACCTTGTGCTGGAAATGCCTCCGATGTCACCAGACATGGTTCACCGCCTGGCATGGTTGTGCGAAGTGACAGCAAGCTACGCACCGGTTGTTAGACGCACGGCTCAATATACTCAACCACCACCCCATCTCCCGGTCGGTATTCCCCCACCCTGCCTATGCTCTTACCTCGGATTCCACGCAAATAGCGGCGCTTCTCGAAGCAGTGGCGGACCTGGACTGGGGTCGCGATAATGGCCGCGTGTTTCGATGCAATCGAATCGCGATTGGATAATTTGGTCCAAAAGGAGGCCACATGCGAGATGACACTGAACTCGTTGGTTGAAACGCAACAGGTCGTTATCATCACCATTAGCACTATCACGGAGATGATGGATTTCATTGCTGCTCGTATCGACAGTCTGCGCGCCAATAGAGGGCGTCTCCCCCACGTGACACAACACACAGTGACGCCTGCCCCACAGCCACTGCTGGCCGAACTATTACCACTCATGCCTCCACAGCCGCCAACGGTACCGTCGGTCTAAAGTTCACTGATCAGGTGAAGATACACGTTATCTCGCGGAATGTCTGCGGTATCACAAATTGTGGCAATCTTACTGCACTTAAAGGGTACGAACATTGTCACCACCCAGATGTCATCTTTATCCAGGAAGCGTCTGTTGGCCTCGTTTAACCAAGCAGGGAGGCACCGGATTCGAAAAGGATAAGGTACGTATGTCCACAGCACTGTCCAGTATCCTTTTCTTCAAAGTTCTACGGACAACAACACAACTTATCAGCCTCTAGAGCAGTGGTTCCTAACCTTTT
>NC_134786.1:7515969-7523469 GCF_046742065.1 Oratosquilla oratoria
CTTTCCTTTTATATCCTGGAAATATGTAAATATATGTAACATATATATATATACACCTTGAAGTATACGAGTATAGAGCATACACGTGTTTTATACACCTGTATGCATATAAAAGCGTGTATATATAAATATATATATATATACATATGCTCATGCACACATACACATATATTCATGATTATAGGAATACGTCGCCCTATGAATAAATAGCCAAATAACTTTGGATATCAATATTAGCATCATTTAGTTCAACAAAACATTTGTGAAAGAAGTAGATATTTTACTATAAACTCTTAAACATTAAATACTTTATGACGTATTGATCACGTTGTGATGAACTGTATTCTAGCATGTGAAATCTATTTGACAAATGGTTATTCCTAGTTCTACAGAAAGCAAAATCTAGAAAATAAGTTTAGCTGTCAATGCCTTGCCGAAATTCACGAAAGTTCCGAAGCCGAGACGATTGTGTAGCAGTAGAGGAAGTCCCTCTTTCGAATTTGTTTCAATCGGCAGAATGAATAAATAAAAAAAGTTAAAATATTTTTTTCACTTTCTTGTCCATGTAGAATTTGTTTCAATTCTTCAGCAGTTACCCGCTCTACGAAGTGGCTAAGCATTGAATCCCTTTGTGAGAGCTCTAGTTTGAAGACCACTCTCATACAGCCACTATTTATGGCTTTGAAAAGTCAAAGACCAAACTGTCTACATAGAACTTTTTTATGACAATAATAACAATAATAATAAAAATTTCCAATATTTAAGTGTTATTCACAATTTAATTGATTTACTAGGATTTTATTTTTTTTTTTTTTTTTTTTTTTTTTTTTTTTTTTTTGAAAGGTGAAGTTCCTCCACTTTCGGAAAACTTTCATGGAACCGAATTTCGTTCGTGGTTTTTGGCTCGGCACGTCTGCGCAGAAAAGTTGTTGTTCTAATGTTCGGGAGAAAACTGGGCAGGCCTGAGGTCGCACCTTGAGGAAAGAATTTCAAGAAACAGGAAGGAGAGGAAGGTTGGGACAAAGAACTAGTCATAATGTTATACATGGAAGACTGTGGAACGAAAGGATACATAAAGAGAGTTAGCGAGAGAAGACATAATGGCGAGGAGTTGATAAGAATGAGTGGTATCTTAGTCTATCAACGGTAGCTACTCTCTCTTACAGAAGAAAAGACCCTGCGAGTGTCAGTCTTCTGAAAAAAGGGAAATTGGATGAACGTGTTACAAGCTAATTCTCTCACTGTTGCCTTCTGCTTAATAAAAATTCATTTCTCGATGTCAATACATGGCACCTACTATCTCTCGCAGGAGAAACACATTGGTCAATCTCTAAAAAGAGAAAGTAAGATGAAAACATATCCTCTAATTTTGTTTTAATAGATAATTTTTGGAGCTCATTCGACAGCCCACCTGGTTTCTCTTCTTTCCAATAAGTTGATTGTAGCTACAATGTAATCATGGTCTACATCTACTCGGGCATTCAACTTTCTTATGTTTGCACAATGCGCTTGCAGACACCTTCATTCTTGCAGAAAATTTCGGAGGAAGTTTTCATGGTTCGAAATTTGTGAACGAGCATTTGTTTTGCACTAAAATCTTCTTCTTCTTTTTTCTTTAAACTAGACAAAGAAAAGCGTATTTTTCATATCTTTTCTTCACCACTGCAGCTTTTCTCTCCTCTCTACTCACTAACAGTCAACAACTAAAAAGTGCATGGGTTTAGCTACTATTGGATTATTCTTTGAATTTCTCTCCTAATTTCCGAGATGACACTCTCTCTCTCTCTCTCTCTCTCTCTCTCAAACACTTTTCTTTCCCTTCCTGTTACAGGTTTATTATGCCTTCGGGTTCTTGTAGGCTCCCAGGAAGAGAATGTTCTTGGTGAGGTTGTCGTGTATAAAGAAAAGGAAGGGATGGTTACAGAGGAACTTCTCAGGTCCAATGGGTCTCGCGACTCTGAAGGAGATGAACCCGGTGGCGGCTGCAGCTTCTGTGCCTTCTTCGGTGACTTCGACAGCGGCCTTGTGGATGGTCTTCCCGACGAAGAGATTCACTTCAGGAGAGAAGGCGCTCAGGTCAGCTGAGGTCGGATCGAAGAGGTCCGTGACGCCCATATTTGAGAGTCCCTGAAGAGAAAAAACAAGATTGGCGTTTAAGTTTTGCATAAAGACATCCCATTTAAGGTTTCCTCACTGAAATGAGGTCTATTCACATGAACAATGTTCCCCGAAAAAAAAGTTTCCCCACAGGCTAAAAATAATATATTGCCTCCTAATTTTACGTTACAGTGCCAAAGCCCTTTTTCAGTTGATACGGTTTGTATTCCCGTCATAAGAACCTTTAAGATGCTGTAATGACTGCCATTTATTTTATATGATTTGTTTATTTTTCTTATTGTTTGTTGTTTATTATTTTTGGCTTGATTTTTATTTATTATTACATATCTGTCAATTTATTATTATTTACTATTTACCTGTTTGTTTATTATTCAACTATACCTATGCATTTATTTGTTTAGCTTATTATTATTTTACATTATTATAATTCTTATTTATTTTTCTTTTAATGAATATATTATTATCATATTTTTTCCGCATCCGACCTAGTTATGGACCAAAAGGTCTCCTGTTGGCATGCTTCTCCTTTGTAATCCTTATCGACAGCCCCGGGTTGGTGAGGACCTAAATGAATCGATGAATGATTATATTCCAGAATTATAATAATGAATATGATGACGTACTTCATATATTATATTCTACCTGAAGAAAGGCTTAGATGAAGATCAAGATATCGGATTTAAAAGGATTTCAGTTGGCTTATTCTCTCTCTAGCTGTGGTCCCCCTCTTTATTTGCATAGATTAAGGTTTTTAATAATAACAAAACCTATGGAATTAGTCACAGCGTTAAACGAATCAAGAGGATTTCACGGACATCAACAGATTTAGTTTTCACAATCACCAGTGCTTTCGAGAAGATTGGCAGGACTGTTTCCCTGAGGTTGGCAGTCCTGACTACCTGAGGTTGGCAGTCCTGGCTACCTGAGGTTGGCAGTCCTGGCTACCTGAGGTTGGCAGTCCTGGCTACCTGAGGTTGGCAGTCCTGGCTACCTGAGGTTGGCAGTCCTGGCTACCTGAGGTTGGCAGTCCTGGCTACCTGAGGTTGGCAGTCCTGGCTACCTGAGGTTGGCAGTCCTGGCTACCTGAGGTTGGCAGTCATCGCTACCTGAGGTTGGCAGTCCTGGCTACCTGAGGTTGGCAGTCCTGGCTACCTGAGGTTGGCAGTCCTGGCTACCTGAGGTTGGCAGTCCTGGCTACCTGAGGTTGGCAGTCCTGGCTACCTGAGGTTGGCAGTCCTGGCTACCTGAGGTTGGCAGTCCTGGCTACCTGAGGTTGGCAGTCCTGGCTACCTGAGGTTGGCCGCCTGCGCCTTTGTATTCATTTAACTACGTCAATTGTGAAAATGAACCACGGGTGCATCGTATGAGTTTCATTATGTCTTTTCGCTGTCGGCAGTGGAAACACTCTTGAACATGATATCACAAAGACAAGAGTCTCTTTGATGGCGAGCCTGCAGTTGCACTGAGGTTTAGGTTAATGTATACCAACAATAACAACATAAATTTGTAAAACGTTAACAGAAACTGTAGATGAGGTAATAGCAGTAATTAATTGCAATTGATAAGTAATAAGTAAATAATAATTAGTAATTATTAGTAATAGTAGAGATAATATAGTAATTATATTTCTGATAATAAGTTACCAAATAACCACCAGTTGAATGGTGATGATGAAGAAATTACATTACCAGTGGCATAAATAATGTTAGAAATAGTGATTACAATGACAACAACGATCATTGTATAAAGATTAGCGATGAGAACAAAATCGCTGATTACTAGAAAAAAACAAAGATGAAGTTATTCATGAGACAAGAGTAATAAAGCCGGTATTATTGATCAAACGAGAGTAATTAAAATAATGAAGAAATGTCGTTGCTGACATTTACACTAGTGAAGGTAATGAGATTGTAACTAATATTTGATTAGTATTTGTATTACTGCGGACATTTCTTCCCATATCCGCATGAAATCGCCTCGTGAGAACTATGAGTAAACACTAAACTCGAAGAACACACCACAAAAACCTAATAAAGATTACAAACACGACCAACTAAAAGCACGTTGTTTACATTTTTTCTTCATATCTTTTACGTCTCTCAATATTTGCGTCTCGCAATGATTATAATCTTTAGAATCGTTCTTTCGCCATCACAATACTGTTCTCATCTCTTGCCCTCTGTCATTCATAAGCATCGGGTGAGACTTTCTTCAACCAGTTTACTGCCGTTCACATCAGTATTTGTTCTAAATGCCGGCTGGAGATTTAATTGAACAAAAGAAATTCGTTTGTCATTTACGAAGTTTGATCTTAAATCAACTACATCTGAGAAAGACCACAGTGAGAAGTTAGATATCACTAATGTACACTGAAGTAGACTGCAAACACTTCAGGTAAGGAAATTTGTTAAATCGAGGTATTTTTTTCATGAAAACGACGTAATTCTTCGGGGTCCCTAAACCCCGGTCACGCTGTCACGATTTGCGCCAAATGTTGTAAATTTGAAAAACTGGAAAATACCTTCGCTCACCCTAAATATTCATATACGTTTAACTTCTCTTAGTTCTTCATTCGGCTTCTCAATATATGACGCAAAGAGGATTTGACATTTGGAGATTCGAAATAAATATAACCTAATTCGTTTCTAATCAAACGAATTCGCTTGAGTTGCGTATATGTGATAGGGGCTTAAAACCTTCTATCAGTTAATAGAATTGCAAGGATAAGTATGAGTCAGATATACCCTTGGCTGAATAAAATCACCTGACGGTAGTCATGGAAGGTTTTAACATAGCTAAAGGATTGAATACATAAGCATCGTGGTGCATTGTGAATATATTTTAATACGGAAGCCGTCAGACGATCCCATTCGGCAGAGTCGGACCCTCGCCCGTCATGAGCGGGGATCCTATCGATCGAAAAAAATGAAGTAGGTGAGTCTGTTTATGGACGGGCTTAGGCCGTCCCCGTGAAGTGGCGAGCGAAGCTTATCCTGACCCGATCCAATATCAAGGGAAATTTCGGATTTATGGAAAAGTCTGCCGCTGGTTACACAAGGGGAAGTGTTGGGAGCAAAAATTAAAGTTTGGAAAGGAAAGGCTTAGAGCACTGAACGAGGCTGGGAGGTGAGAGGAGAGGGGAGTGGATAAGAGGGGAAAGGAGGGGAGGGAAAGAGAAAAGAGAGGTGAAAGAGAGAGGAGAGATGAGAGGAGAGGGGAGTGGATAAGAGGGGAAAGGAGGGGAGAGAAAGAGAAAAGAGGTGAAAGAGGGAGAACAGGGGAGGAAAATGGAACGGAGAAAAGGGAGGAGAGCAAAAGAGAGGAGAAAATAAGGGGAGGGGGAGGGGAGGCAAGAGGAGTACAAGGGAGAAAATGGAAAAAAAGCGAGTAGAAAATTATAAATTGAAGAAAAGAGGACATAAGAGGAGAGAAGAGAAGAGAAAAGAATAGGGAGCGGTGGAGGAAAGGGAAGGTAGAAATGGGGAGAAAAAGAGAGAAGAGGAAAGAAAAGGGGAAACGATGTGTTTAATGCTTGCATAAAGAGCTTGTGCAAGAAGAGAGAGAGGAAGAGAGAGAGAGAGAGAGAGAGAGAGAGAGAGAGAGAGAGAGAGAGAGAGAGAGAGAGAGAGAGAGAGAGAGAGAGAGAGAGAGAGAGAGAGAGAGAGAGAGAGAGAGAGAGAGAGAGAGAGAGAGAGAGAGAGAGAGAGAGAGAGAGAGAGAGAGAGAGAGAGAGAGAGAGAGAGAGAGAGAGAGAGAGAGAGAGAGAGAGAGATCTGAACGTTAACACTATACTCTGAAAGGGGTGCTATGAAAAGTGACATTTTCAAGATGCCAAAAAACAGAAAACAGAAAAAAAGTTAGCGTTAATAAGAAAAAAATAAATAAAATAGAATATAAACGTACCATCAAGAAAGGAAGAGATTAAAGTACGTTGCGAACTGAAGCTACAAAGAGGTGCTAACGATAAAGATAAACTTTCGGAGATGTGTGAAATGGAGGAGAAAGAGAAGCTGTTTCGAAGGACATTTGCATAGTTTATGGTGAGGAATCTTGGCCGGGAAGAGCAGAGTGAAAGATGTGAAACAAAAACAGACAGAACAAAGCAAGAAAGGTCGGAGGGGAACATCGACACAGACGGTGGATGAGGAGATATGATTGGAGACCGTGTTTCTTTATTCTTTTTCATGAATGTTATGAAATCTAAAATAATTAATGAGTGCAGATTACTAGAGTGCATTTTCAATGCCAAAGGAACACAACCAGGAATAGAGTCAGGCAGGCAGGCAGGTGTGGGCGCGCACGCACACACACCTACACACAGAAAAAAAAAAGATTTATAAATCTTTTCCCTTTGACCAGCAAGCTAGCTAAAATGTGAGAGACAATGTCGAAATGCAGATGGACAAATTATTTATGGATGAAACATTCTTGGCAGATAACCAGTTTGGATTCAGAAAATAACCGCGAGTTTTTTAAATATTTGAGATTTTACATAAGAGTGACAGAAATAATATAAGAGAGGAGTGGGTGGGCTAACTATAACTGGATTTAAGGAGAAAAAATCAAATAATTTCGCAATAAGTAGATAAATAGATAAATACAAAATAAATGAATAAATAAATAAATAAATAAATCATATAATAATAACATGGGAATTGGAATATGTAGTAGGGCTTAGAGGTAGTCCGGTGGAATGAGTAAAAACCCTGGACAGGATTCGAAACCGGACCGTCGTAGTGGCAGGCGAGAACTCAAACCACACTGTGTGTGTGTGTGTGTGTATTCACCTCGGATCTGCTGCAGTCTCTGTCGAGACAGCCAGACACCACCCTACGGCAGTGAGCTCAGAGCTCATTATTTGCCGATCTCTGGGTAGGTCTGAGACCACTCACACACCACACACCGGGACAGCAAGGTCACAACTCCTTGATTAACGTCCCGTACCTACTCACTGCTAGGTGAACAGGGGTTACACGTGAAAGGAGACAAACCCAACTTATCTCCGCCTGGCCGGGGAATCGAACCCCGGTTCTCTGGCTTGTGAGGCCAGTGCTTTACCAATCCGCCACCGAGCCGTGTGTGTGTGTGTGTGTGTGTGTGTGTGTGTGTGTGTGTGTGTGTGTGTGTGTGTGTGTGTGTGTGTGTGTGTGTGTGTGTGTGTGTGTGTGTGTGTGTACGCGCGCGCACGCGCGCTTTTTTAACGTTGAGATCTACCCACCGTGATGAGTTCGTCACCCAAGGTGATCTCCAACTTCAACTTCGGGATTGTGACTTCTATCTCCACTCTCCACATGGAGTCCATGGCGTTACGTAGAGTCGTGGCGTTCAGTCGCTCGATCATGGCCGAGAAGCCATTCTCGCCAGCAATGAAAGGCGGTAGGA